>NC_092277.1:2697562-2754330 GCF_036320965.1 Panulirus ornatus | reverse complement strand
GATCGCCAGAAGCTTCTGGAAGATTTCAAGGACGTCTTGGTGGACCTGACCCTTTCAGATAAGGTCGAAAACCACAATTCATTGTGAAGATCTTCACTATAACGTTGGACGAACATACTGAATGTTGCACACATGTGATGCGGACAAAATGAAAGAAGAAAAAGACAAAAAATATGTCTGTTGTGGGTCTCGAATCCACGACCTTAAGTGTGTCAGACTCACGCTCTACCACTGAGCTAACCAGACAATAGAAATAACGTCTGTTTCTTCAATTTGAATTAATGAAAATCTTTGCGAGGCAGCGTTTAGAAAAGAGAGATGTCTTTGACCAAATTTATATGCTTGGCTCCTTCTTCTGTTCCTTATTATCGAAAGTAAACATACTGAAGGATATATATATATATATATATATATATATATATATATATATATATATATATATATATATATATATTATCCCTGGGGATAGGGGAGAAAGAATACTTCCCACGTATTCCCCTGCGTGTCGTAGAAGGCGACTGAAAGGGAAGGGAGCGGGGGGCTGGAAATCTTCCCCTCTCATTTTTTTTTTTTTTTTTTTTTTTTTTTAAAGGAAGGAACAGAGAAGGGGGCCAGGTGAGGATGTTTCCTCAGAGGCCCAGTCCTCTGTTTTTAACGCTACCTCGCTGAGGCGGGAAATGGCGAATAGTATGAAAAAAAAAAAATATATATATATATATATCTTTTCTTTCAAACTATTCGCCATTTCCCGCGTTAGCGAGGTAGCGTTAAGAACAGAGAACTGGGCCTTTGAGGGAATATCCTCACCTGGCCCCCTTCTCTGTTCCTTCTTTTGGAAAAATTAAAAAAGAAATAATGAGAGGGGAGGATTTCCAGCCTCCCGCTCCCTCCCCTTTTAGTCGCCTTCTACGAATACGTGGGAAGTATTCTTTCTCCCCTATCCCCAGGGATATATATGTATATATATATATATATATATATATATATATATATATATATATATATATATATATATATATATATATATATATATATATATATATATATATATATATATATATTGGAAAGGATCACAATTTTGCACGTGATCAAGTATAATCTTATGAGTCCATGGGGAAAATAATAACGATAAGTTCCCAAGTGCACTTTCGTGTAATAATCACATCATCAGGGGAGACACAAGAGAGAAATATAACAGTCAGTTGATATACAACGAACAGACGTAGCTAGGACGCCATATGGTAAACATGTGATTGTCCAAGACAGAAAACAAGCGTATCATAAACTTATTATGTGGACAAGAAGGTGAATTGTTTACACATTTTATCAACATTAAGGTTATCCAATTTGTATAGACCATCACTAATATTAAGACTATAATTCTTTGTGTATTCAGAAATAGAAGATTCAATGATATTTCTCGTGGTACTGGAGTTAGAGTTGATAACTGAGATGGCATTATTAACTCCAGTACCAAGAGAAATATCATTGAATCTTCTATTATTAAATACACAAAGAATTATAATCCTTAAGGAAACATGCAACATGGCGGTCAAAAATAAGCTGCAGGAATGAAGTTTACGACTGGAATATCAGTGAGACGAACTACTTGATGAATGAATGAAAGTGTAACAGTCATGATCAATGAATGAAAATGTAATAAAGTCATGATGAATGAATGAAAGTGTAATAAAGTTAAAATGAATGAATGAAAATGTAATAAAGTTATGACGAAAGAATGAAAATGTAATAAAGTCATGATGAATTAATGAAAATGTAATAAAGTCATGATGAAGTAATGAAAATGTAATAAAGTCATGATGAAGTAATGAAAATGTAATAAAGTCATGATGAAGTAATGAAAGTGTAATAAAGTCATGATGAATGAACGAAAGTGTAATAAAGTCACAGTTTAAAAGGACAAAATATGAATGGCAGCCAGGGAAGAGTGACCCAGTTAAATGGAAGGGTTAAAAAGTTCGCGTTATATGACAAATTTTGACAGATTATACAAATTTCCTTTCCAGTTATAGAACTTGATGGTTGTGGTTAGTTCTACAGACAAAGTTTAAAGGTTTGTGTTTCAGAGATGCGCCACAAAGGATATCGTTAAATTAACTGACATTAAAATTCGTCAATTAAGTGAATCATTTTGTACAATAGCTGTAATTTGACAGAGTTAAAAGTTTGCAATTTCATTACAATTCTAATTCAAAAGTTTGAGTTTCAATGATGGTTTGCACAAGCTTAACGTACATTTAAGTTTTGTGTTTATATGACGTATCTTAAAGGACTCTGGTAAAATAACGCAGCTGGAAGGTTTACGTTCAAATGACGGTGTTTAAATGTTGATTGATGAATGGTAGATTTAAATGGATAGATTTTAAGTTTGCGTTTTCATGAGCGACTTTAAACCTTGTGGTTGAATGTCAGAGTTTAAAGGTTGGTATGTACAATGTTGACCAGATGGCGGTAGTGTGTAGACACAGTCATACCAGGTCGTATTTATCATCATTAAAGTCACCTTCCTTACTTACGTATGACGGACAGGAAATTCACTGGTTCTTGATTGTGCATCAATTAACTTATCAGATAATGGTACAATGTTTGCCTGGTGTTGCATATATCACGTCTGGTGTTGAAACACAAGATTGCCAGGTGAGTTTGAGAGTGGATGATAATGTAAAGATCAATATTAATGTGGGAAATCTTGACCCGCCATCACCAGACACAACACATGTGGCGGGGGGAGGGACGTCACGATGCCCCGCCTCCAGCTCATCTTTTGTGACCGTTATGTGGGTTGCCCGTTTTCTTAACCTTATGTGTTTGTATCGTGTCTTTTAGTTACTTGTACACACACACACACACACACACACACACACACACAAGCCAGGAAACTTAAAGACAAGATGGAACTCAGTGGCACATTCATCCACTGTGATAACTCCAGGTAAGAGAAGGAGAGAAGTTGTGTATACAACCACCACAATGTAAGTAAGATGTAGCTTCATCATCATCAGTAAACATACCTGGTGTTGTAAACCTCTATCATATCGGCCATTACAAGTGTTGTTATCTTCATCATAAGGCAGGAGTCTGAGGCTGGCTATCCATGTTGTCATCTTCGCTCAATAATCGTGGAGAAATGTTTGTACGTTCTAATACAGTGATCAATATTGTACGTCATAATGTAAGTGGTGTGTTAGGAGTAACTATAGTTGTAATATTACCTGTACGTCATAATGTAAGTGGTGTGTTAGGAGTAACTATAGTTGTAATATTACCTGTACGTCATAATGTAAGTGGTGTGTTAGGAGTAACTATAGTTGTAATATTACCTGTACGTCATAATGTAAGTGGTGTGTGAGTAACTATAGTTGTAATATTACCTCTTCATTCTTGCTACATGACACCAAGTTGCCTGTTAGTCTTATTACGTACATTAATACACTTGGCTTTACATCTCTACTAATGATGACACCTAAATCCTCCTGCCTTGATAGTTTTATTTCCACATCTTAAGATGGTACTGTAGTTTGCCTGCTACCTTGTGTACACAAACATATGTCTACAGTGAATATCACTGTACAACGATAACCTGTTAAGATCTTCCTGCAATATCATAGAAATCTGTTTAACTCGCAGACACGATTTCATTGCGTGTAGGAAAAATTTGATATAAATCTAAAGTTAATTTTTCAAAGAGAAATACAGAACTAGACAGTTCATATCTATTGTATCATATATCATTTCACCAGATAAAGACACCATTATAACATATTGTGTAACTAATATATAGCATGATTCATGTACAAGGACCATCTTCTACACATGATGACCAATATTTCACAACCATCACAAAATGATCAAGCCAGTGTATGTAATGTCCTTCCTTTTCCTCAGCTCATTAGACATTTTCCGTGACCCAACCTTATGTTATGTGTCCCCTTACTTGTGACCTTGTTGTACGGTGGAGTAATGCTTGACTTGCTATACTGAGTGAGGGACACACACACACACTGACACAAGCCATTATTCGTTAAATTGACAAAAATGAAGAGATAAATTTCTTGAAAGATATGTCAAGTCTAGTGATACGTCGACTTATGTACATTTTAGGAATCATTTACAAATTCAAAACATAAAATTCATATGATGGCAAAGTGTGTTTAGATAGATTTCTAACTCTTAATGTTCTTATCAGTTCAGTCCAAGGAAAAAAAAACATGACAAATAAAGGCAGATAAGAGTGTGTCATAAGACCAGAGCCCCTGCCCAGCTGGGACTTGACCAAACATAAACAACCACTTTCTTATAGACGAGTAGTCAAGGTTCTGGGTCTTGACCTGCAACATAATATATTTTCTCTGATCATCATCACACTCCCGGCACACATCAATAAACCCTTCCCAAATTCCTCACTTCCTTATAAACTCGTCCCTGTAGTCAACAATTATGAAACCTAAACCGACCAACAAGCATTACGTTGTTCAACAATGTAAACCCCAGCTCGGGTGAGCCTTAGACACTCTTACGTTATATTGTGATGGACGAAGGATTTACTACTCAAGTAATGTATTACACATTTACTGATTCTAACAACTTATCATTGATTACCGTTAAATACAGAGGACAAAAATATATTTTACTTGTGCATTTGTAGTGAAAATACATGGGATATCGTATGCAAGCTAAACATTTGATACGATAATGAATAAAATTTCATAACTTTTCTGGAGCACAAGGTAGAGAAATATATGTAACGTGATATCATTAAGATTAACATATCTAACATAAAGATTTCTATTTTGCAGATAAATGTTTTACATTTACATAATATTTTCAATACCATAAAGATAATTGCGTCAGTATCTATGTTGCAGGCTTCTTATCCGGGTTTTATACACTGAAAAAAAGTATTATTTAGAGAAAAGTAATGTAATTATTATTACCACAAGGTTCAAGGATTCTAAGTTATGAGTTTCTAACCTTCAAAATGTTACCATCATCCACTAAGAAAACTTTGAAAAAACAGACTTTTATTTTGTGTGATGAGGACTAATGAAAGATTATTTACGTTTTTCTTAAGAATGTTCTTTATGAGTCAAATGAAAGTATTTTGTTAGATAAAAAACTTTCATCAGCAACAACGAGAGATAAACAATCAATATTCATAAACTTTATCTTTGATGAATTAAAGTTCATCAAATGACAGATAAAGATTATTATATACAATTCCAACAATCTTATTGACATCATAAAACCAAATATGATTCATATATTTTTCAAATCATCAAAAGTAAAACGAAGAAGCCGTCGGGAGGTGACTTGTTTACCCCGGTTTAAACATAGGCGGAATCCGGTAACACCTCTTGAATAGCATGTGGAAGACAGAGTAGAGTGGCTAGGCTCAGAAGCATGTTCTCCACTTCAAGTGACTAATGATATGTTAAGACAACACAAACCACATACATCCATTGTGAGGATGGAATCAGGGATGAAACATCTATAACTAGAAAGGTTAAAGATACAAAGATGGTGAAATACCTTGACCCGGGATCAGTAGCACCTGTGGTAATGGACACACCTTTGTGATGCTTGATCACTTACAACTGATCAACTTTAATACGAAAGTCTTAGGTATTGTCCCTCAGGAAAACTTTTTATACATATTTATAAAACACATATATATGTTAGACATACGCTATCTCTAGAATATATCTTTACCCGGGACGTGTAACACTTGTGTGGATAGACACAACTTTGTAATGCATGATCCATTACACAAAATGAACTTCACTAACGAAGAGTTATACAACGCGTCGTTGGAGAACATTAATCAAATACCTATACAGAATTTTTATGTAAGATAAGAGGCATTTCTAGATAGTAAACATAAGAAATGATGATGAAAGAAAAGGGAGGTAGAGGTAAATATTTTGTTAAAAGATGAAATACTCCTGCATTAAACTAGCTCCTTGTGTTCTACTTTCACTTAGATACCCACATGACAATGTATTCTGTTCTTTAGAATCATAAATGTTTATGTTTTTAACACGTTTTATCATTTCTTATATAATATTAAGGATTCTGGCTTAAAGATCTTGGTTCTGAACAACCATTATAATGCAACACAATACATAATTATGATAAACAAATCATTTATCACAATGACCATTATGTTTGTACCACATTCTCTAAGTCCTCAGTCACGTTGGTTAATATCGGTGCTGTTTCCTGTTGGGCGGGATAGCGCCAGAAATGGATGAAGGCAAGCAAGTATGTATATGTATATGTCATCCATAAGATAAACATTTATCATTGTATGAGGAAAGCATCTTGGTTGTGCGATTAATTTCATTATTTCTCTTCAACAATGAACATCACCCTGGTATAGTGAACATATGCTTGATATGATCCTGTAAGCGCCAGCAGGTCAAAAGCATCTTCAAGTAATGTAAAGTGTGTAGTGAAGTGTAGTGAAGATGGCTCTTAACCAGACCCGTGAGTGAACAGGATGGCATGTGATATTGTCAAGGGAAACAATGTCGGCGTTTTGGTTTATTAATAAGAAATGTTATCATTCCCTTAACGCAGTTACCAATCCCCACCAGTGGCATAATTATCACTTTCATGAATAAATTCACTGCAATTTTGATCACTGTCATCTTTACCATTCATAACATACAATTATTTTCACCAATCTAACTTATCATTACTGTACATTACGTACATTACAGCAGTAGTGATCTTTCGTGTGTGATAAAAGATGGTGACGTCTTTCCCATACACATATCATTATCAAATATTTACCTTACTCTACATAGCACACTACACTTCCCTATCAAAACACACGCCTCTTCCTATCCTCAAGATTATCATAACTACTCTACATTTTAACAGGATTAACCATCCTTGATATGCACATATTCATGCCTACCACAAGTATTATCATAACTACTCTAGACAATACAAAAACATAACTACAACCAAACTATATTACTCATCCGGGATATTAAGAGAACATGTCATCAACCATCTCTCACTAAAACAAAAACAGATCATCCATCATCATGCGCACTGTGTACAAACACGTTCATCGTGTCCTGCCAAAGATTGGATCAACAAAACCTAAGGAAATGCTGCTCATGCTCCTGGACCGGCTACCATGGCGCAGTGGATCCACCTGGTCATTGGTTACCCTCCCATATTTTGCACCGGTATTGTTGTACCTTGTGGGTATGTGCAGGTGTGTGTTTCTCTCATGTCTTCGTATGGGTGTTCGCCTGGCACTTTACACCATCTGGGTCATTGTAGTCACCTGCTTCGTTCTCGAACAGGAGTTCTTGAGCCTGATGGAGCCAGTGGTAGTGAGCACAATAAGATGGCTCGTAGGTCTTGTGTGGAGAGTTGTGAGGAATATCGTGTGGGAACTCATATTGCAGGTGACTATGTTCCTCTTAGTGTTCATCATCTTCGTGAGAATGGTGGTGGAGGAGGTAATGGTTCCTCTCATTACAAGGGTTGACTACGCTGTGCAGGTCACACAGAAAGTCCATAGAATATTCTTGGATGAGATAGTTGTGGTACTTGTCGTGGAGGTGGCAAAGATGATGCGCACTGGCATTCCTGTAGTCATGGTAAAGATGGTCACAAAGGTCAGCATCTCTGTATGGTCAGTTGTGTTCAGAGAAGCAGTGATCTTGGAGACTATGGCACAGTGAATGCCAACAACACCTTCACGATCCTTTCTCTCCTGGGGACCTGCCTCATCGAGGAAGTCTTCATCGTTGCAACACTCAGGTTGATTTTCTGTTATAGACTGTTGACTGGAGGCGCCGTTGTAGTAACAGTTTTGAGCTGGATTGCTGAATATTTGGTACGATCATCATGGTCCTGCACACACTGGTAACCGCCGCCATAGTACATCTTCGTCCAGCAATTTACCTGATTCAAGTGACGTCGAAATTGGGTAAATACGTAGTAACCTTTGTGAAAGTGGTCAACAGCAGAAGAGGGTGTGTTGAAATGGTTTGGACACATGGAGATGATGAGTGAGGAAAGATTGACCAAGAGGATATAAGTGTCAGAGGTGGAGGGAAGAAGGAGAAGCGGGAGACGGTGGTTAAGTATAATAAATAAATAGTTTAAAATATTCTTTTATTTTCTTTTAAACTATCCGCCATTTCCCGCATTAGCGAGGTAGCGTTAAGAACAGAGGACTGGGCCTTTTTGGAATATCCTCACCTGGCCCCCCTCTGTTCCTTCTTTTGGTAAATTAAAAAAAAGAAAAAAAATATCATCGCTATTATTATTATTATCATTATTATTATCATTATCATTATATGGTTATTATTATCATTATAATTATAATTATTATCATTGTTTCTATTATTATTATCATTATTATCATTATTGTTGTTGTTATTATTGTTATTATTATCATCATTATTATCATTATTAATATTATTATTATCATTATTATATTATTTTCATTATTATTATTGTTATTATTATCATTATCATTATTATCATTATCATTATCATCATTATTATTATAATTATTATTATTATTATTATTATTATTATTATTATTATTATTATTATTATCATTATTATTACTATTATTATTATATTATTATCATCACTATTATTATTGTCATTACCATTATCATTATCATTATCATTATTACTATTATTCTTGCTTTGAATAATGTATGTGAGAAATACTTAGAAATACAGATGGACTTGTATGTAGCATTTATGGATCTGGAGAAGGAATAGGATAGGGTGGATACAGATCCTCTGTGAAAGGCAAGTTGCTAGAAGCAGTGAAAAGTTTTTACAAAGGATGTAAGGCATGTGTGCGTGTGGGAAGAGAGGAAAGTGATTGGTTCCTAGTGAATGTCTGTTTACATCAGGGGTGCGTGATGTCTCCATGGTTGTTTAATTTGTTTATGGATGGGGTTGTTAGGGAGGTGAATGCAAGAGTTTTGGAGAGAAGGGCAAGTATGCAGTCTGTTGTGGATGAGAGGGCTTGGGAAGTGAGTCAGTTGTTGTTCGCTGATGATACAGCGCTGGTGGCTGATTCGAATGAGAAACTGCAGAAGCTGGTGACTGAGTTTGGTAAAGTGTGTGAAAGAAGAAAGCTGAGAGTAAATTTGAATAAGAGCAAGGTTATTAGGTTCAGTAGGGTTGAGGGACAAGTCAACTGGGAGGTAAGTTTGAATGGAGAAAAATGAAGAAAGTGAAGTGTTGTAGATATCTGGGAGTCGACGTGATAGCGGATGGAACGATGGAAGGGGAAGCGAGTCATAGGTTGAGAGAGCGAAGGTTCTGGGAGCGTTGAAGAATGTGTATGTTGGAGGGAAAGAATATTATCTCGAAGAGGAAAAATGGGTATGTTTGAAGGAATAGTGGTTCCAACGATGTTCTATGGTTGCGAGATGCGGGCTATAGATAGGGTTTTGCGGAGAAGGGTGGATGTGTAGGAAATGAGATGTTTGGGGACAATATGTGGTGTGAGGTGGTTTGATCGATTAAGTAATGAAAGGGTAAGAGAGATGTGCGGTAATAAAGAGTGTGGTTGAGAGAGCAGAAGAGGTTGTTTTGAAATTGTTTGGTCACATGGAGAGAATGAGTGAGGAAAGATTGACAAAGAATATATATGTGTCAGAGGTGGAGGGAATGAGGAGAAGTGGGAGACCAAATTGGAGGTGGAAGGATGGAGTGAAAAAAGATTTTGAGCGATCGGTGCCTGAACATACAGGAGGGTGAAAGGCGTACAAGGAATAGAGTGAATCGGAACAATCTAGTATACCGGGGTCGACGTGCTGTCAATGGACTGAACTAGGGCATGTGAAGAGTCTGGGGTAAACCATGGAAAGTTCTGTGGGGCCTGGATGTGGAAAGGGAGCTGTGGTTTCGGTGCGTTACACATGACAGCTAAAGACTGAGTGTGAACGTATGTGGCCTTTGCTGTCTTTTCCTAGAGCTACCTCGCGCGTATTTTCATATATGGCGGGGTTGCGATGGAAATGGATAAAAGCAGCAGGTATGGATATGTACATGGGTATATACGTATGTGTTTGTGTATGTGTTTGTATGTATACGTTGAAATGTACAGGTATGTATTTGTGCGTGTGTGGGCGTTTATGTATATACGTGCGTATATGGGTGGGTTCGGCCACTCCTTCGTCTGTTTCCTTACGCTACCTCGCTAACGCGGGAGACAGCGACTAAGTATCTTGTGAAGGCAAAGGTGAAGATTTGTAGAGGTTTTCAGAAAAGAAGAATGTTGGGTTGAAGAGAATGGTGCGCTAGATGAGACTGGTGAATATGTTATGTACTTCAAAATGTTACAGAAGACTTAAGAAATCTAATGAAACATACAGTGTTGTTCTGATAGATCATTTGTTTATAAGGACTATGTATTGTGTTGGACTTTAATGGTTGTTTAAACCAATGCGTTTCAGCCAGAATCAGTAAAGATTATAAGAAATTCAAAAAAGTGATAAAAACATAAATCTTTATTATCATAAATAATAGAACATATTCTCCTCTGGGGATTTAAAAACAACACAAGAGAACTAGTTTAAGGCAAGAGTATTTCATTTTCGTAACAAACTATATACTATTACGTCCCTTTTCTATCATAAATGTTATGTTTACTTTCAACAACTGTCTTGTATCCATAATAAATATTCCGTATAGAGATTTGTTGAATGTTCTCTAGCGAGGCGTCGTTGTATGAGTCTTTGTTATCAAAGTTCATTTCATGTAATGGATCATGCATTACAAACTTGTGACCATCCACACAAGTCTTACACGTCCCGGGTAAAGATATTTCCTAGATATGGCGTCGATCTAACACAGATACGTCTTCTGTAGATATTTGCAAAACATTCTTCTGAGGGACAATACCTAAGACTTTCGTATTAAAGTTGATCAGTTGTAAGTGATCAAGCATCACAAAGGTGTGTCCATTACCACAGGTGCTACTGATCCCGGGCGGGTCAAGGTATTTCACCATCTTTGTTTCCTCAACACTTCTAGTTATATATGTTTCATCCTTGCAATGCGTATTCATTGTTCGTCATTTTCTTCATCCTTATCATAGCATTAATCAGTTGAAGTGCAGAATACTTAACTGAAACTGACTACTGTATTCTGTTTGAGACATAATGCTATAATGGGTGTTACCGGACTGCGGCCGTAAGTGGTTATGGTTCACATTCATGACCTTTAGGTGATAGCCCTTAAATCCCACAACATATATACATCCTGTTATACAACTGTTGTTACTGTGTGACGTATGTATGGTGCGGCTTGATGACCTGACCTGCTGATGGTCATTAAGTCCAACATGTTGCAAATATCGTGATGTGTATGTTTTACCGAATGGTAGACATTCTGGTTTAATGACATTTCTTGTTAATAGCAAGTCAATTCAACAACAGATATACATACTTACGTGTTACAGAGGCCGTATGATAAGGGCTCAAGCCAGGCAAGGACCTGACGAATCTGTAAACAAGAAATGACCAGTTAGGCAAGATCAGAGAACGGCTGTGTAGAGGACGAGGACCCGTATAGAAGATGAAGAATTACAACAACAACAACAACAACAACATCAACAAAGTGTCAGGTGAAGACCTGACACAAATCATAAGTACTAAGAGAAGACTTGGTGAACATGTGAACAATAACATAACTGTACAGAAAATAATAGTTTGTGAGAACATGTGTCGTCCAGCGCAGACCTGGTGACTCTCACAACAGATAATCAATTTGATCATATTCAGAATACATGATTATGTATCCAGGTTTCATGATGATTCATAACAATTGTATACAGTAACTTACAAACATTGTTTCTCATGACACAAGATGATCCAGCCTTGACACACGACCAACTACACACAGCACTGAGCTCCGCCACGTTGAACTCTCCACTAACTACCACGAACCTTCCTCCTCCTCCTCCTCCTCCTCCTGCTCCTCCTCCTCCTCCTCCTCCTCCTCCTCCTGCTCCTCCTGCTGCTGCTGCTGCCGAGAACATTGTGTGTTGACCAGCCAGCCAGCCAGCCAGCCCACACCTCCTGTATACGTCAGGCTGGTCAACAGTAGACGGTCTCCTCCCAACACCGGTCACGACGACTCTTACCTGAGTGACGAAGGCTGCCACCACCGTAGCCAGTGAGGTGGTGGTGGTACAGGGTGTGTGTCTTCACCTGTTGCTTAGGTTTCCCAGGTGTGGTCGGGCAGGCAGGCAGGCAGGGGCCCCAGGTGGCCTGGGTAAACAGCCTTAGTTAGGGATTGGTTCTTGACTCCAGCCCAATCTTGCCACCGCCGACCACACGTACCAGGTGACACACATCATTTGGGGCACCAAGATGTTTCCCGGGATGTCACAAAAGGAGAAAAAGTCAACGTTAACCTTTTCAAACGAAGAACTTCAGCAGAGTGTCATACAGCGGCGTCAAATTGAAGATTGAGTTACAAAAGCAAACTGAAAAAATAGAGAAGAAAGATTTCATTTTTTTCGTGATATTATGTGAACTACTTAATAGTTACTCTAACTATATCAAAGGTGTTCGTGTTTGTCCTATTGTGATAATGTCACCACTTGTCTTTATCATAAGCTAAACTAATCTATTGAGTCATTACCTTCTACTCCCTAAACATTCACCAAACGGTTGATTCAAAATATTGTTAGAAAAATGAAGCTGTCTTTTTGTTAGAAAAAATATGAAACATATGAGAAAATATAAACTTAGAATATCTTGGAATATTCGTTGACGTTAGATAGATTCCTCTCCAAATTGTCAACGTAATTCAAGTCAGATTTCAGATTACGTATAAAGGAATATACAAAGGAATTCATACAACATCATAACACTGGCACCTTACGAAGCTGCCTGTAATGATGGAAGAGATCAGAAGGTCATAGATCAGTGGGGTAGGAGGAGACACACATACACATGTTTCAGAGAGAATAACCTGTAAACTGTGTATGTAACTCAGGAGACGCAAACAATATGAGTGGAAAATCATAGGCGAAATATCTATCGAGTCTATCCTCAAACATCTTTCATCTACTCTACTTGGTATATCATTGCACATGTTGATAATCCTGTTAAGATAAAGTACTTCGCCTCATTCGAGGTAAAACGTTTTCCGACCAGTTGTAATCATAACTACGATTACAATGAAACAAATATATCCTTAAGTACTAACATGGTTGAAATTGAAACTGAAACTGAGATATTTCATTGATAATATGTACAACAAAATGACAGGGTAGTGCACTACCCCACCCTCATCTTTGTCATCCCTTTTTGGGCTTACAAAAGTTGTAAATATCTTAACATTAGTGCACTACAGGAATTACATTGCATTATCTACAGTAATATAATTAGAATACAACTAGTTTTGACATGTAAAGATAATGTAGTCTAGGATAATAATAAAGTCATACCCTTGGGGCAAAATGTTTGTATATTGCAAGGATCATTTTAATCTTTATATTATTAACTGATCAACAAATTTGTTCTTATAGAGAAGTGACGTCACTATTCCTATATAGTTGGATTTGTCTACATTGTAATCCATAATGCCACAATGCATCCCTCATAGTTGACCCAGCCCTCCACTTATCTGCCAATAATATGCCAACCTTCGTCTCATTATGGCAGTATCAACAGATGGTAAGTTAGTGCCGTAAGTTACATTGGTGATCTGTAACACAAATAATGATGTAAACTCTCACTACCTTTGGTTATCACTTCTCTTCTTGCATGTTCCCATTCTTTTCTTTTTCTTTCCATTTCTTTCTTTATTGTTCTTATACTTTCATTACTTATGATATATCTATGAAGCTTTTCTGCAGCTTTCTTGGCCAATTTGTCAGCCATTTCATTCAACTGAATCCCCACATATGATGAAAAACCCATACAAACTGCACAGTACATTCCATTTCTTGCATTTCTATGACCAGTTGTTTATAGATATTAACAATATGAAAGTTACCTGGATGTTTACACTGTAAGGCTTCAAGTGCACTTCTACTGTCAACAAAAACATACATGTTTACACATCTCTATAACAACCTGAAGTCCTTCACTAACTGCATGAAGTTCAGTCAGCGTGGACGAGGTGTGCTCACTAATTATTTTACAAACTGTTAAATCTGCATAACATTGATTGATAAAATATTCCCTTATAAAAAAAGGGTATTGATTGAGAGGGTGAAGGCATGTACAGAGCATCAGATTGGGGAAGAGCAGTGTGGTTTCAGAATTGGTAGAGGATGTGTGGATCAGGTGTTTGCTTTGAAGAATGTATGTGAGAAATACTTAGAAAAGCAAATGGATTTGTATGTAGCATTTATGGATCTTGAGAAGGCATATGATAGAGTTGATAGAGATGCTCTGTGGAAGGTATTAAGAATATATGGTGTGGGAGGAAAGTTGTTAGAAGTAGTGAAAAGTTTTTATCGAGGATGTAAGGCATGTGTACGTGTAGGAAGAGAGGAAAGTGATTGGTTCTCAGTGAATGTAGGTTTGCGGCAGGGGTGTGTGATGTCTCCATGGTTGTTTAATTTGTTTATGGATGGGGTTGTTAGGGAGGTAAATGCAAGAGTTTTGGAAAGAGGGGCAAGTATGAAGTCTGTTGTGGATGAGAGAGCTTGGGAAGTGAGTCAGTTGTTGTTCGCTGATGATACAGCGCTGGTGGCTGATTCATGTGAGAAACTGCGGAAGCTGGTGACTGAGTTTGGTAAAGTGTGTGGAAGAAGAAAGTTAAGAGTAAATGTGAATAAGAGCAAGGTTATTAGGTACAGTAGGGTTGAGGGTCAAGTCAATTGGGAGGTGAGTTTGAATGGAGAAAAACTGGAGGAAGTGAAGTGTTTTAGATATCTGGGAGTGGATCTGGCAGCGGATGGAAACATGGAAGCGGAAGTGGATCATAGGGTGGGGGAGGGGGCGAAAATTCTGGGGGCCTTGAAGAATGTGTGGAAGTCGAGAACATTATCTCGGAAAGCAAAAATGGGTATGTTTGAAGGAATAGTGGTTCCAACAATGTTGTATGGTTGCGAGGCGTGGGCTATGGATGGAGTTGTGCGCAGGAGGATGGATGTGCTGGTGTGAGGTGGTTTGATCGAGTGAGTAACGTAAGGGTAAGAGAGATGTGTGGAAATAAAAAGAGCGTGGTTGAGAGAGCAGAAGAGGGTGTTTTGAAGTGGTTTGGGCACATGGAGAGAATGAGTGAGGAAAGATTGACCAAGAGGATATATGTGTCGGAGGTGGAGGGAACGAGGAGAAGAGGGAGACCAAATTGGAGGTGGAAAGATGGAGTGAAAAAGATTCTGTGTGATCGGGGCCTGAACATGCAGGAGGGTGAAAGGAGGGCAAGGAATAGAGTGAATTGGATCGATGTGGTATACCGGGGTTGACGTGCTGTCAGTGGATTGAATCAGGGCATGTGAAGCGTCTGGGGTAAACCATGGAAAGCTGTGTAGGTGTGTATATTTGCGTGTGTGGACGTATGTATATACATGTGTATGGGGGGGGGGGGTTGGGCCATTACTTTCGTCTGTTTCCTTGCGCTACCTCGCAAACGCGGGAGACAGCGACAAAGTATAATAAAAAAAAATAAAAAACCACCACAACCCGCTTGACCTAACACTAATCTATCACAATATATGTGTACAACATTTCGTCTGGGTCAACTGTTTATTTTTTCTAAAAAGACATTTCGTAAATAACTGGGATGCCAATCATCTGTTTTCCCTTCAAGCTGTAAACTATCTACTGCAATGCGTCCCTCCTGACATAGCTTGAATCTCAGATAAGTTGGCAGTGAAACACAATATCTACTCCATACTTCATCCTAACATTATACAGTGTCTACACTCACCTCTGGGCTAACTAGCGAGCTACCAGGAAGAGCCAGCCCTCCTCCTGACCACCATTGCCTCACCTTGCAACTGCTCACTTGAAACGTTTCTGACAATTAACTGCCACTGTTGGTGTCTTACTGAGCTGACCCGCCCAGCCCACACCTCTTGTATACGTAAGGCTGGTCAACAGTATATGGTCTCCTCCCAACACCGCTCACGAACATTCTCTCCTGAGCCACGAAGGCTGCTGTAGCTGGTCCTCCACTGACGTGGTACATGGCCTGTGTCTTCACCTATTACCTACTTGTCCCTGGTGTCGTTGGACAGAAGACCTGGTGTGGGTAAGAAGTTTTACTTTTGCCTGCATGATAGTGATAATGTGTATGTAAAGTCATTCCATATATCAAACATTGAAACTACATCACATGTCTAATAGATGATATATAATGTTGGTGGATACAACAGTAATGTACTATCGCTCAGAAAAAGTTCTTGAAAACTACTGATCCTGACAACAAGACACATGGGAGGTAAGTTTGGGGTCATGGTAGAGGAGCAGGCTCACGTGAGGCCTGCATGCCACAATGGTTGCTGCCATGTAGTATATACAACATCTCCTGCTGGTTGTTATCTTCCATATGAATATAACTTATATGGTTATAATAACCGGGGATGACAATGTGAGACATTATCCACGTTAGACACATCCAGTAAACAATATGTGCATAGTTATGCTTAAATGTTCCTGTGTACAACATCAACAAGGAGTAAATGTTCCTGTGTACAACATCAACAAGGAGGAAATGTTGACTGTATCCTTAAGTAGCATCTGCTGCTCATACATATATTAGTAGGTAACGTCAAGAGTAATGGCATCTTACGTTGTGGATGAGAGAGCTTGGGAAGTGAGTCAGTTGTTGTTCGCTGATGATACAGCGTTGAAAAATGTGTGGAAATTGAGAACATTATCTCGGAAAGCAAAAATGGGTATGTTTGAAGGAATAGTGGTTCCAACAATGTTGTATGGTTGCGAGGCGTGGGCTATGGACAGAGTTGTGCGCAGGAGGGTGGATGTGCTGGAAATGAGATGTTTGAGAACAATATGTGATGTGAGATGGTTTGATCGAGTAAGTGATAATAGGGTAAGAGAGATGTGTGGAAATAAAGAGAGTGTGGTTGAGAGAGCAGAAGAGGGTGTTTTGAAATGGTCACACGGAGAAAATGAGTGAGGAAAGATTGAACAAGAGGATATATGTGTCAGAGGTAGAGGGATCGCGGAGAAGTGGGAGAACAAATTGGAGGTGGAAAGATGGAGTGAAAAAGATTTTCAGTGATCGGGGCCTGAACACGCAGGAGGGTGAAAGGCGTGCAAGGAATAGAGTGAATTGGAACGATGTGGTATACCGGGGTCAACGTGCTGTCAATGGATTGAACCAGGGCATGTGAAGCGTCTGGGGTAAACTATGGAAAGTTCTGTGGGGCCTGGATGTGGAAAGGGAGCTGTGGTTTCGGTGCATTACACATGACAGCAAGAGACTGAGGGTTAACGAAAGTGGCCTTTGTTGTCTTTTCCTAGCGCTACCTCGCACACATGAGGGGGGAGGGGGTTGTTATTTCGTGTGTGGCGAGGTGGCGATGGGTATAAAAAAAGGCAGACTATGAATTATGTACATGTGTATATATGTATATGTCTGTGTGTGTATATATATGTATACGTTGAGATATATAGGTATGTATATGTGCGTGTGTGGACGTGTATGTATATACATGTGTATGTGGGTGGGTTGGGCCATTTCTTTCGTCTGTTTCCTTGCGCTACCTCTGCTAACGCGGGAGACAGCGACAAAGCAAAATAAATAGAATATATATATATATATATATATATATATATATATATATATATATATATATATATATATATATATATTTATATATATATGATCAGGATATTGTTCTTATATCTGTATCACACCATCACTATTCTACAGTATTTCTACATCTGTTGTTCTCTCATATCTAGCAATTGATATCATCTTATCTTCTTATATTCCAGACATTTGTATCCAAATAAGTGCATCAGCTTTTCTATTCCTTTTTATCATTTTATCATTTTATCATTTCTATTCCTTTTTATCATTTTATCATTTTCGAAAGATGGAGTGAAAAAGATTTTCAGTGATCGGGGCCTGAACACGCAGGAGGGTGAAAGGCGTGCAAGGAATAGAGTGAATTGGAACGATTTATATAATTTATATAATTATATAATTTATATAATTAAAGAGTGTATGTTAGGTTAATTTTCTCTTATTTACGTGTAAGAGAAAACGAATGCATTAGAGAAATGATATGGCAGACTATATTTTTTATCACCAGAACCACCATTATTTTCCTCTTGCTCTAGTATTCCATTGCCTCGCCTCTCTTCCCTCTTCATGTAAGGTTGATCACATCAGCTAATATAAGTATACATCACCTCACTCGATACCCAGTCGGGAGGGACATGCAATATAGACAAAGAAAGTAGAAATTGATTTCCGTAAGTGTTTGTCTAACTGACTCTTGCAGGAATAAAGGTTATATAAAGAAGGAAACAGAAAAGGAAAAGAATTCCACAGCTTAGGCGTTCCAGGGAAGAAAGAAGCTTCAATAGGCAACCTTAGAGTGACCTGTTCTCCCTGTAGAAGTTGTGGGAAAACAGTAGCCTAACTCGTGCTAACTGGTGACTTTAAGCCATCCTTATTGACTGCTTACAAGGTCATTTATTATAAATCCTCATCGTTATTAGGTTTAGGTATTGCATGATTTTCTTCTGCACTTCAAATGCCATGTTATGAAAATTGGATATCTTTTGTGCAGCATAATTTGGAACATTATATTTCGTGGAAGATATTCCAATAAGGCAGTAGTCAAGGCTATTCATTTCAGGAAAATGTGGGCCAGGTGATGCACTTCAAAAATGTTAACAGTGCCCATAAAGTTCTCAGTTAGTAGGAGATATTGCAGAAGAAAAATAACTCCATTAAGATACATCTTGCTTGGGATTACACATGTTGTGTCATGTGGTTGTTTCCATCTGGCACCATTATTGTGGTGATCAGTCATGGTTGTGACTGATATATTGCAGTTAAAATATTGAGCATTAAACTAAGGGATTAAATATCTTCCTTCAAATAATTTTTTATCCAAATAAACGCTAAATATATTAGTCCGATTAAATGTATGTATGTATTTGTGACCTAATTTGATTCAGTGCAACCTCGTGGAAACTCTTTACATACGAGTGGATATTAAAACAATGTTGGATAACACAATAGTACTATATCGACTGTATATAATCACTCCAATGGTGGAAAATATTCATTTGTTGATGTCTTGAAGGTTGGAAGTGTTCTCGCCATGTTTGGCGCGACAGGTGAAACACCAAACCAGACTTCGACCCCCAGGACCCAAGTTAAGTGGTTATTTTGTCTATGATTCATCCTCATGTCTTAATTTATTCCGTAATTCTAATGAAATTTCTTGACTTTAATTGAAGACGTATGTGTTTTATAAACAATGTAAAAACTATATTTTTTCATATGTAAACATTATTTTTTCACGCCGTGATTCCATTTAGAAATATCTATTTATTGAAAATGATTAATTACGAGAACAGTGATTATTGACAAGAATTTTTAGATAAGCTTTTCGGGATCTTGGTAGAACATAAAGATATATATTTCTGTTTCATTCAGAACGTAAAGGACATTGAGACTCCGACGAAACTCCAGGTTCGAGCCCTAAGAATATTGAGATTTGTAATAACTAACTTAATGTTGCCTTTAACAGCTTAGTTATCAAGTACAAACTAGGCTGACCTGGTTATTCATCCTTTCAGACACGTACAGTAAATGAGAGAGTTGTCCTTGACAGTTTAATTTGAATCGACTCATAATGGTAGCCTATCTGTATGTAGCTTCATTGATAAACACTTTACATTTTGCACATCATGTCTACAAATATCTAATATATGCATCAGTATCATATATTCATGGGATAAAAATCTTCAAATCCATTATACGAAATCAAACGTAATTTACATTTCATATCAGACGAGTTACAGAACCTACGGACAGAATATTGTTTTTGTTTATCATCTTAAATGCATTTATGTGACTAGATTATGATTATGAGAACTAGGTTGACCCTGGACGTGTCAGTATAGGAGCAGAGGTTAGATCTATATCTGCTTATCCTATTAACTTTTCCATAGACACATTGTTGACCATAGCCGAGTTGCAAATGGACAGCTACAGATGGAGAAGTACAGTAATTCAAGTTGGATTTGTAGTTCTTTATGATTCCTTATTGTCCAATTATGTTCTTATATTACATAGGGATTGTGTGATGATACAATCATAATAAGATACTGTGATTAAGATAATTTTCTTTAATATAAATAAACCACTAACAAGCACATAGTTAATTTATATCGCTTACACATTGGTTTTCACTTAGTATACTTATATGTCCTCTCCAATATATCTTGGTAGTATATGTAGAACCTCCACATATCACAATCTACATATTACAATTTTCTCTTGCATTTTTCATACAGTGAGCTTTATTGTAGAAGCAAAGAGCCACATAAACATTGGGAACGTCAATATTATAGCCTTATGATTATCTTGAAAACGTAGAAAAAGCTATTAAGATATATATATATATATATATATATATATATATATATATATATATATATATATATATATATATATATATAGACTGTACCAGAAGCGTTAACTAAAGCTCATTTGGTGAAATCGTGTTTCCTCACATTAAATGTTATCCCAGATGTGCAAAATTCTTCTCTTTGGTCTTTCATTTTCTATATTTTCACTTGACTTTCTTCAGTCAAAGTGATTTACCGTTCATGCTTTAGATTAAACTATATTTGTCAATTGACCAATTCCCTCTCCCATCTCATGATGACGCTTCTTATTGTTATTTGATTTGAATCCTCAGTTTTCACCTCTCCTTCAACATGATGATAACCTGTGAATGTGTGAGTGTGTCATGACCTATCTTTACTGTGTGAGGAGAGAGTCCTACACTCGAGAGGTCAAATCTCTAGAACATTCTCTACTGTTATACAACTTATAAGATTTATTTATGGTGTCTGCTTTAACCATGACCTCATTCTTCTTATTCCATTCATCAACCACTCTTATATAAACTTTAACATTACTTCTCTGAATATATTTGAACAATATTATCCTAATTTCATGCTATGTTCTCTAGGTGTGTGTGTGTGTGTGTGTGTGTGTGTTCTCAGAAAGTAAGTGTGTATCATTCAACAAGGATTTCCCAAAAGCCATTTACCTCATATCCTTTTATTTCGATGCTTGAAAATGGCTAAATTTTCGTCAAACTGTTTTTTGTCTTATTAGTATTTATGATGATTTATTGATTCTAAAAGTATTGGTATTTCGAAACTATCTCTAGCCATCTTCACTACACTCTCAACACCATTGGCCATCTTGAGTATTTCTTCGACACCTTTAGATTTCCTAAGATAATGATCGCAGCAAAAGTAAATAAATCCGTCTACATATCCGGATTTGTATGGGATTTAATCTGGATAGATCTGGTTATGTGACGTCACATGACCCAGGGGTATATAAGGCCGGCGGCGAGAGAGAATGATCATTTGACGATGGGACTCCGTACCGACAACATCTCCTCTCACACTCTCCGAGAAGAAAAAGATTTGGCAAGTGCACCTCAGGCCGGAATTAAAATGAGCGTTCCAGTTGTAAAGTTGACCGAGAAGGATGTAAATGACCTGATGGTGATGGGAGAGGCGGGTCGGGGAGGCAACGCCAAGGTTGAAATGGTAATGTTCCGTGGATCGTGTTGCGTGATCAAAACCCCTCACGACGGAGTGAGTTCGAAATGTCTTATGGATGAAGCCGACATTCACAGGAGACTGGCTGGGGCTGGAGGAGCCCCTCTCCTTCGAGGAGTGTGCCGCAACCCCCCACGGATCATCTTAACCCACACTGGCCAGCCGTTTGATAAGTACATGAGAACATGTCGGTCGGACGAGGAACTGGTCGACTCCCTCATCATGATCGCTCGTCGGCTGATGGAGGTCCATAAGAAAAACATTGTCCATAATGACGTCAAGGTGGACAATGTGACCGTGTCGATGGGTGAGAAGCCAGAGTTTCACATCATCGACTTCGGGTTGAGTGTCAAGAAGGGAAGCTGCATTGAGTACAATGTTGCTAACTTCTGGATGGCCCCTGAGCTCAGGGAGCGCAAGCCGGTCTCCCCAGCCAGTGACGTCTTCTCTTTTGGGCATGTAATGAGGCACGTGTCCATCTTGGTCAGGGAGCAGGGTGTGCGGGAAGGCCTCCAGGATCTTCACCAAAGAGCGATCGAGAGCGACCCCTCAGAGAGACCAGCTCTGCCAGTTATTATTGGTGAGCTGAAGAAGGTGTTGGGGTCAGTCCGGAGGCCTACCAGAGGAGGGGGCCAACGGAACCAAAGGAAGAAGAGGAAGGGCAGGAAATGAGGTGCCCTTCCTCAACTGTTTACCCCACAATAATAACTTTGTTTTAGAGGAAATATAACTTTTGTTATAATGGGAAAAAACTTTGTTTTAGAGGAAATTAAAATATTTATTTAAAACGGAAAAAATTATGGAACTCGAGATGCAACCACCTCCTCGTGGTGAGTTCTGGGTGATAAGAGATCAAACATCTCTTATCAGCTAAGAGTTGCATACAAACGTATTTCCTGATAAGATAAAGACAACTGGATAATGTTCTTATGATCTTAAATGTTCTTAGAGTTTGGCTAGTATTATCTTGGAGGTCTTCTATCTCCTACAGATCTTAGACTAGCTATCATGGACAGCGATAAATGATTTATCCTAACCATTATGAACAACGATAAGTGGTCGTAGCCTAGCCATCAAGGACAACAATAAATTATCTTAGCCTAGCCATCATTGTAAATAATAAATGATCTTGCCTAACTATCATGGCCAACGATAAATGATCTTAGCCTAGCCATCATGGTAAATAATAAATGATCTTAGCCTTACTATCATGGACAACGATAAATGATCTTAGCCTAGCTATCATGGTAAATGATAAATGATCTTGGCCTAACTATCATGGACAACGATAAATGGTCTTAGCCTAGCTATCAAGGCCCATTTTCAATCGTTCATCATAAATTTGCATGGTATTTTAATATCATTAGTAGTTTTAACCTTATAAAAGACTGACTTGCTTCAGTTGTATGTTTTCATACAAGAACAAATTGAAGTGTCCCAAGCATTTTGAAATCGCATTTTTACTACTTAACTCTCGATGTTAGTGAAAACATGTGAGATAACCACGACTGAGCAGCTTTCCTGTGTGCTGTGAATTTATTACCTTCCTTTTTCTCTCTCTCTCTCTCTCTCTCTCTCTCTCTCTCTCTCTCTCTCTCTCTGATCAAAATATTCGAAATTATGAAATTTAATGTAGCCAAACTTCTGAATTTCGTGTTTATCTTGTAAAGTGGATCTTAGGATTTTGTTGATTATATATATATATATATATATATATATATATATATATATATATATATATATATATATATATATATATATATATATATTTTATTTAGTAATTTTGCTTAGTCGCTGTCTCCCGTGTTAGCGAGGTATCGCAAGGAAACAGACGAAAGAATAGCCCAACCCACCCACATACACATGTATATACATACACGTCCACACACCCAAATATGTATACCTATACATTTCAATGTACACATATATATACACACAGATATATACATATATACACATGTACATAATTCATTCTCTCTGCCTTTATTTATTCCCATCGGCATCTCGCCATACATGGAATAACAACCCTCTCCCCCCTCATGGGTGCTAGGTAGCGCTAGGAAAAGACAACAAAGGCACCATTCGTTCACAGTCAGTCTCTAGATGTAATGTAATAATGCCCGAAACCACAGCTCTCTTTCCACATCCAGGCCCCACAGAACTTTCCATGGTTTACCCCAGACGCTTCACATGCCCTGGTTCAATCCATTGACAGCACGTCGACCCTTGTATACCACATCATTCCAATTCACTCTATTCCTTGTACGCCTTTCACCCTCCTGCATGTTCAGGCCCCGATCACTCAAAATCTTTTAGCACTCCATCTTTCCACCTTCAATTTGGTCTCCCACTTCTCCTCGTTCCCTCCACTTCTGACACATATATCCTCTTGGTCAGTCTTTCCTCACTCATTTTCTCCATGTGACCAAACCATTTCAAAACATCCTCTTCTGCTCTCTCAACCACTCTTTTTATCTCCACACGTCTCTCTTACCCTTACATTACTTACTCGATCAAACCACCTCATACCACATATTGCCCTCAAATATCTCATTTCCAGCACATCCACCCTCCTGCGCACAACTCTATCCATAGCCCACGCTTCGCAACCATACAACATTGTTGGAACCACTTTTCCTTCAAACATACCAATTTTTGCTTTCCAAGAAAATGTTCTCGACTTCCAAACATTCTTCAAGGCTCCCAGAACTTTCGCCCCCTCCCCCACCCTATGATTCACTTCCGCTTCCATGGTTCCATCCGCTGCCGAATCCACTCCCAGATATCTAAAACACTTCACTTCCTGCAGTTTCTCTCTATTCAAACTTACCTCTAAATTGACTTGACCCTCAGCCCTACTGTACCTAATAACCTTGCTCTTATTCACATTTACTCTTAACTTTCTTCTTTCACAAACCTTACTAAATTTAGTTACCAGCTTCTGCAGTTTCTCACATGAATCAGCCACCTGCGCTCTATCATCAGCGAACAACAACTGATTCACTTCCTAAGCTTTCTCGTCCACAACAGACTGCATACTTGCCCCTCTTTGCAAAACTCTTGCATTCACCTCCCTAACAACCCCATCCATAAACAAATTAAACAACCATGGAGACATCACACACCCCTACCGCTAACCTACATTCACTGAGAACCATTCACTTTCCTCTCTTCCTACACGTACACATGCCTTACATCCTGGATAAAAACTTTTCACTGCTTCTAAGAACTTGCCTTCCACACCATATATTCTTAATATCTTCCACAGAGCATCTTTATCAACTGTATCATATGCCTTCTCCAGATCCATAAATGCTACATACAAATCCATTTGCTTTTCTAAGTATTTCTCACATACATTTTTCAAAGCAAACACCTGATCCACACATCCTCTACCACTTCTGAAGCAAGAGTGCTCTTCCCGAATCTCATGCTCTGTACATGCCTTCACATTCTCAATCAATACCCTCCCATATAATTTACCAGGAATACTCAACAAACTTATACCTCTGTAATTTGAGCACTCACTCTTATCCCCTTTGCCTTTGTACAATGGCACTATGCAAGCATTCCGCCAATCCTCAGGCACCTCACCATGAATCATACATACATTAAATAAACTTACCAACCAGTCAACAATACAGTCACCCCCTTTTCTAATAAATTCCACTACAATACCATCCAACCCCGCTGCCTTGCCAGCTTTCATCTTCCGCAAAGGTTTTACTACTTCTTCTCTGTTTACCAAATCATTTTCCCTAACCCTCTCACTTTGCACACCGCCTCGACCAAAACACCCTATATCTGCCACTCTATCATCAAACACATTCAACAAATCTTCAAAATACTCACTCCATCTCCTTCTCGCATCACCACTACTTGTTATCACCTCCCCATTAGACCCCTTCACTGAAGTTCTCATTTGTTCCCTTGTCTTACGCACTTTATTTACCTCCTTCCAAAACAACTTTTTATTCTCCCTAAAATCTAAGGATACTCTCTCACCCCAACTCTCATTTGCCCTCTTTTTCACCTCTTGCACCTTTCTCTTGACCTCTTGCCTCTTTCTTTTATACATCTCTCGCTAATTTGCATTATTTCCTTGCAAAAATCGTCCAAATGCCTCTCTCTTCTCTTCCACTAATACTCTTACTTCTTCATCCCACCACTCACTACCCTTTCTAATCAACCCACCTCCCACGCTTCTCATGCCACAAGCATCTTTTGCGCAAGCCATCACTGCTTCATCAAATACATCCCATTCCTCCCCACTCCCCTTACCTCCTTTGTTGTCACCTTTTTCCATTCTGTACTCAGTCTCTCCTGGTACTTCCTCACACAAGTCTCCTTCCCATGCTCACTTACTCTCACCACTCTCTTCACTTCAACATTCTCTCTTCTTTTCTAAAAACCCCTATAAATCTTCACCTTCGCCTACACAAGATAATGATCAGACATCCCTCCAGTTGCACCTCTAATCACATTAACATCCAAAAGTCTCTCTTTCGCGCGCCTATCAATTAACACGTAATCCAATAACGCTCTCTGGCCATCTCTCCCACTTACATACGTATACTTATGTATATCTCGCTTTTTAAACCAGGTATTCCCAATCACCAGTCCTTTTTGAGCACATATATGTACAAGCTGTTCACCATTTCTTAACACCCCATGTATACCAGTTATTCCCTCATCTGCCACATTACTCACCTTTACATTCAAATCACCCATCACTATAACCCGGTCTTGTGCATCAAAACCACTTACACACTCATTCAGCTGCTCCCAAAACCATTGCCTCTCATGATCTTTCTTCTCATGCCCAGGTGCATATGCACCAATAATCACCCATCTCTCTCCATCAACTTTCAGTTTTACCCATATCAATCTTGAATTTACTTTCTTACACTATATCACATACTCCCACAACTCATGTTTCAGGAGTAGTGCTACTCCTTCCCTTGCTCTTGTCCTCTCACTAACCTCTGACTTTACTTCCAAGACATTCCCAAACCACTCTTCCCCTTTACCCTTGAGCTTCGTTTCACTCAGATCCAAAACATCCAGGTTCCTTTTCTCAAACATACTACCTATCTCTCCTTTTTTCTCATCTTGGTTACATCTACACACATTTAGACACCCCAATCTGAGGCTTGGAGGAGGATGAGCACTCCCCGCGTGACTCCCTCATTTGTTTTCCCTTTTAGAAAGTTAAAATACAAGGAGGGGAGGTTTTCTGGCCCACCGCTCCCGTCCCCTTTAGTCGCCTTCTACGACACGTGAGGAATGCGTGGGAAGTGTTCTTTCTCCCCTATCACCAGGGATATATATATATATATATATATATATATATATATATATATATATATATATATATATATATATATATATATATATATATATATATATATATATATTTTTTTTTTTTTCTTTGTCGCTGTCTCCCGCGTTTGCGAGGTAGCGCAAGGAAACAGACGAAAGAAATGGCCCAACCCACCCCCATACACATGCCTTGATTCAATCCACTGACAGCACGTCAACCCCGGTATACCACATCGATCCAATTCACTCTATTCTTTGCCCTCCTTTCACCCTCCTGCATGTTCAGGCCCCGATCACACAAAATCTTTTTCACTCCATCTTTCCACCTCCAATTTGGTCTCCCTCTTCTCCTCGTTCCCTCCACCTCCGACACATATATCCTCTTGGTCAATCTTTCCTCACTCATTCTCTCCATGTGACCAAACCATTTCAAAACACCCTCTTCTGCTCTCTCAACCACGCTCTTTTTATTTCCACACATCTCTCTTACCCTTACGTTACTTACTCGATCAAACCACCTCACACGCCACATTGTCCTCAAACATCTCATTTCCAGCACATCCATCCTCCTGCGCACAACTCTATCCACAGTCCACGCCTCGCAACCATACAACATTGTTGGAACCACTATTCCTTCAAACATACCCATTTTTGCTTTCCGAGATAATGTTCTCGACTTCCACACATTCTTCAAGGTCCCCAGAATTTTCGCCCCCTCCCCCACCCTATGATCCACTTCCGCTTCCATGGTTCCATCCGCTGTCAGATCCACTCCCAGATATCTAAAACACTTCACTTCCTCCAGCTTTTCTCCATTCAAACTCACCTCCCAATTGACTTGACCCTCAACCCTACTGTACCTAATAACCTTGCTCTTATTCACATTTACTCTTAACTTTCTTCTCCCACACACTTTACCAAACTCAATCACCAGCTTCTGCAGTTTCTCACATGAATCAGCCACCAGCGCTGTATCATCAGCGAACAACAACTGACTCACTTCCCAAGCTCTCTCGTCCCCAACAGACTTCATACTTGCCCCTCTTTCCAAAACTCTTGCATTTACCTCCCTAACAACCCCATCCATAAACAAATTAAACAACCATGGAGACATCACCCACCCCTGCCGCAAACCTACATTCACTGAGAACCAATCACTTTCCTCTCTTCCTACACGTACACATGCCTTACATCCTCGATAAAAACTTTTCACTGCTTCTAACAACTTTCCTCCCACACCATATATTCTTAATACCTTCCACAGAGCATCTCTATCAACTCTATCATATGCCTTCTCCAGATCCATAAATGCTACATACAAATCCATTTGCTTTTCTAAGTATTTCTCACATACATTCTTCAAAGCAAACACCTGATCCACACATCCTCTACCACTTCTGAAACCACACTGCTCTTCCCCAATCTGATGCTCTGTACATGCCTTCACCCTCTCAATCAATACCCTCCCATATAATTTACCAGGTATACTCAACAGACTTATACCTCTGTAATTTGAGCACTCACTCTTATCCCCTTTGCCTTTGTACAATGGCACTATGCACGCATTCCGCCAATCCTCAGGCACCTCACCATGAGTCATACATACATTAAATAACCTTACCAACCAGTCAACAATACAGTCACCCCCTTTTTTAATAAATTCCACTGCAATACCATCCAAACCTGCTGCCTTGCCGGCTTTCATCTTCCGCAAAGCTTTCACTACCTCTTCTCTGTTTACCAAATCATTTTCCCTAACCCTCTCACTTTGCACACCACCTCGACCAAAACACCCTATATCTGCCACTCTATCATCAAACACATTCAACAAACCTTCAAAATACTCACTCCATCTCCTTCTCACATCACCACTACTTGTTATCACCTCCCCATTTGCGCCCTTCACTGAAGTTCCCATTTGTTCCCTTGTCTTACGCACTTTATTTACCTCCTTCCAGAACATCTTTTTATTCTCCCTAAAATTTAATGATACTATCTCACCCCAACTCTCATTTGCCCTTTTTTTCACCTCTTGCACCTTTCTCTTGACCTCCTGTCTCTTTCTTTTATATTTATTTTTTTTTTATTATACTTTGTCGCTGTCTCCCGCGTTTGCGAGGTAGTGCAAGGAAACAGACGAAAGAAATGGCCCAACCCCCCCCATACACATGTATATACCTACGTCCACACACGCAAATATACATACCTACACAGCTTTCCATGGTTTACCCCAGACGCTTCACATGCCTTGATTCAATCCACTGACAGCACGTCAACCCCGGTATACCACATCGCTCCAATTCACTCTATTCCTTGCCCTCCTTTCACCCTCCTGCATGTTCAGGCCCCGATCACACAAAATCTTTTTCACTCCATCTTTCCACCTCCAATTTGGTCTCCCTCTTCTCCTCGTTCCCTCCACCTCCGACACATATATCCTCTTGGTCAATCTTTCCTCACTCATTCTCTCCATGTGCCCAAACCACTTTAAAACACCCTCTTCTGCTCTCTCAACCACGCTCTTTTTATTTCCACACATCTCTCTTACCCTTACGTTACTCACTCGATCAAACCACCTCACACCACACATTGTCCTCAAACATCTCATTTCCAGCACATCCATCCTCCTGCGCACAACTCTATCCATAGCCCATGCCTCGCAACCATACAACATTGTTGGAACAACTATTCCTTCAAACATACCCATTTTTGCTTTCCGAGATACTGTTCTCGACTTCCACACATTCTTCAAGGCCCCCAGAATTTTCGCCCCCTTCCCCACCCTATGATCCACTTCCGCTTCCATGGTTCCATCCGCTGCCAGATCCACTCCCAGATACCTAAAACACTTCACTTCCTCTAGTTTTTCTCCATTCAAACTCACCTCCCAATTGACTTGACCCTCAACCCTACTGTACCTAATAACCTTGCTCTTATTCACATTTACTCTTAACTTTCTTCTTCCACACACTTTACCAAACTCAGTCACCAGCTTCTGCAGTTTCTCACATGAATCAGCCACCAGCGCTGTATCATCAGCGAACAACAACTGACTCACTTCCCAAGCTCTCTCATCCACAACAGACTTCATACTTGCCCCTCTTTCCAAAACTCTTGCATTTACCTCCCTAACAACCCCATCCATAAACAAATTAAACAACCATGGAGACATCACACACCCCTGCCGCAAACCTACATTTACTGAGAACCAATCACTTTCCTCTCTTCCTACACGTACACATGCCTTACATCCTCGATAAAAACTTTTCACTGCTTCTAACAACTTTCCTCCCACACCATATATTCTTAATACCTTCCACAGAGCATCTCTATCAACTCTATCATATGCCTTCTCCAGATCCATAAATGCTACATACAAATCCATTTGCTTTTCTAAGTATTTCTCACATACATTCTTCAAAGCAAACACCTGATCCACACATCCTCTACCACTTCTGAAACCACACTGCTCTTCCCCAATCTGATGCTCTGTACATGCCTTCACCCTCTCAATCAATACCCTCCCATATAATTTACCAGGAATACTCAACAAACTTATACCTCCGTAATTTGAGCACTCACTCTTATCCCCTTTGCCTTTGTACAATGGCACTATGCACGCATTCCGCCAATCCTCAGGCACCTCACCATGAGACATACATACATTAAATAACCTTACCAACCAGTCAACAATACAGTCACCCCCTTTTTTAATAAATTCCACTGCAATACCATCCAAACCTGCTGCCTTGCCGGCTTTCATCTTCTGCAAAGCTTTCACTACCTCTTCTCTGTTTACCAAATCATTTTCCCTAACCCTCTCACTTTGCACACCACCTCGACCAAAACACCCTATATCTGCCACTCTATCATCAAACACATTCAACAAACCTTCAAAATACTCACTCCATCTCCTTCTCACATCACCACTACTTGTTATCACCTCCCCATTTGCGCCCTTCACTGAAGTTCCCATTTGTTCCCTTGTCTTACGCACTTTATTTACCTCCTTCCAGAACATCTTTTTATTCTCCCTAAAATTTAATGATACTCTCTCACCCCAACTCTCATTTGCCCTTTTTTTCACCTCTTGCACCTTTCTCTTGACCTCCTGTCTCTTTCTTTTATATTTATTTTTTTTTATTATACTTTGTCGCTGTCTCCCGCGTTTGCGAGGTAGTGCAAGGAAACAGACGAAAGAAATGGCCCAACCCCCCCCCATACACATGTATATACCTACGTCCACACACGCAAATATACACACCTACACAGCTTTCCATGGTTTACCCCATACGCTTCACATGCCTTGATTCAATCCACTGACAGCACGTCAACCCCGGTATACCACATCGCTCCAATTCACTCTATTCCTTGCCCTCCTTTCACCCTCCTGCATGTTCAGGCCCCGATCACACAAAATCTTTTTCACTCCATCTTTCCACCTCCAATTTGGTCTCCCTCTTCTCCTCGTTCCCTCCACCTCCGACACATATATCCTCTTGGTCAATCTTTCCTCACTCATTCTCTCCATGTGACCAAACCACTTTCAAAACACCCTCTTCTGCTCTCTCAACCACGCTCTTTTTATTTCCACACATCTCTCTTACCCTTACGTTACTTACTCGATCAAACCACCTCACACGCCACATTGTCCTCAAACATCTCATTTCCAGCACATCCATCCTCCTGCGCACAACTCTATCCACAGTCCACGCCTCGCAACCATACAACATTGTTGGAACCACTATTCCTTCAAACATACCCATTTTTGCTTTCCGAGATAATGTTCTCGACTTCCACACATTCTTCAAGGTCCCCAGAATTTTCGCCCCCTCCCCCACCCTATGATCCACTTCCGCTTCCATGGTTCCATCCGCTGTCAGATCCACTCCCAGATATCTAAAACACTTCACTTCCTCCAGCTTTTCTCCATTCAAACTCACCTCCCAATTGACTTGACCCTCAACCCTACTGTACCTAATAACCTTGCTCTTATTCACATTTACTCTTAACTTTCTTCTCCCACACACTTTACCAAACTCAATCACCAGCTTCTGCAGTTTCTCACATGAATCAGCCACCAGCGCTGTATCATCAGCGAACAACAACTGACTCACTTCCCAAGCTCTCTCGTCCCCAACAGACTTCATACTTGCCCCTCTTTCCAAAACTCTTGCATTTACCTCCCTAACAACCCCATCCATAAACAAATTAAACAACCATGGAGACATCACCCACCCCTGCCGCAAACCTACATTCACTGAGAACCAATCACTTTCCTCTCTTCCTACACGTACACATGCCTTACATCCTCGATAAAAACTTTTCACTGCTTCTAACAACTTTCCTCCCACACCATATATTCTTAATACCTTCCACAGAGCATCTCTATCAACTCTATCATATGCCTTCTCCAGATCCATAAATGCTACATACAAATCCATTTGCTTTTCTAAGTATTTCTCACATACATTCTTCAAAGCAAACACCTGATCCACACATCCTCTACCACTTCTGAAACCACACTGCTCTTCCCCAATCTGATGCTCTGTACATGCCTTCACCCTCTCAATCAATACCCTCCCATATAATTTACCAGGTATACTCAACAGACTTATACCTCTGTAATTTGAGCACTCACTCTTATCCCCTTTGCCTTTGTACAATGGCACTATGCACGCATTCCGCCAATCCTCAGGCACCTCACCATGAGTCATACATACATTAAATAACCTTACCAACCAGTCAACAATACAGTCACCCCCTTTTTTAATAAATTCCACTGCAATACCATCCAAACCTGCTGCCTTGCCGGCTTTCATCTTCCGCAAAGCTTTCACTACCTCTTCTCTGTTTACCAAATCATTTTCCCTAACCCTCTCACTTTGCACACCACCTCGACCAAAACACCCTATATCTGCCACTCTATCATCAAACACATTCAACAAACCTTCAAAATACTCACTCCATCTCCTTCTCACATCACCACTACTTGTTATCACCTCCCCATTTGCGCCCTTCACTGAAGTTCCCATTTGTTCCCTTGTCTTACGCACTTTATTTACCTCCTTCCAGAACATCTTTTTATTCTCCCTAAAATTTAATGATACTATCTCACCCCAACTCTCATTTGCCCTTTTTTTCACCTCTTGCACCTTTCTCTTGACCTCCTGTCTCTTTCTTTTATATTTATTTTTTTTTATTATACTTTGTCGCTGTCTCCCGCGTTTGCGAGGTAGTGCAAGGAAACAGACGAAAGAAATGGCCCAACCCCCCCCCATACACATGTATATACCTACGTCCACACACGCAAATATACATACCTACACAGCTTTCCATGGTTTACCCCAGACGCTTCACATGCCTTGATTCAATCCACTGACAGCACGTCAACCCCGGTATACCACATCGCTCCAATTCACTCTATTCCTTGCCCTCCTTTCACCCTCCTGCATGTTCAGGCCCCGATCACACAAAATCTTTTTCACTCCATCTTTCCACCTCCAATTTGGTCTCCCTCTTCTCCTCGTTCCCTCCACCTCCGACACATATATCCTCTTGGTCAATCTTTCCTCACTCATTCTCTCCATGTGCCCAAACCACTTTAAAACACCCTCTTCTGCTCTCTCAACCACGCTCTTTTTATTTCCACACATCTCTCTTACCCTTACGTTACTCACTCGATCAAACCACCTCACACCACACATTGTCCTCAAACATCTCATTTCCAGCACATCCATCCTCCTGCGCACAACTCTATCCATAGCCCATGCCTCGCAACCATACAACATTGTTGGAACAACTATTCCTTCAAACATACCCATTTTTGCTTTCCGAGATACTGTTCTCGACTTCCACACATTCTTCAAGGCCCCCAGAATTTTCGCCCCCTTCCCCACCCTATGATCCACTTCCGCTTCCATGGTTCCATCCGCTGCCAGATCCACTCCCAGATACCTAAAACACTTCACTTCCTCTAGTTTTTCTCCATTCAAACTCACCTCCCAATTGACTTGACCCTCAACCCTACTGTACCTAATAACCTTGCTCTTATTCACATTTACTCTTAACTTTCTTCTTCCACACACTTTACCAAACTCAGTCACCAGCTTCTGCAGTTTCTCACATGAATCAGCCACCAGCGCTGTATCATCAGCGAACAACAACTGACTCACTTCCCAAGCTCTCTCATCCACAACAGACTTCATACTTGCCCCTCTTTCCAAAACTCTTGCATTTACCTCCCTAACAACCCCATCCATAAACAAATTAAACAACCATGGAGACATCACACACCCCTGCCGCAAACCTACATTTACTGAGAACCAATCACTTTCCTCTCTTCCTACACGTACACATGCCTTACATCCTCGATAAAAACTTTTCACTGCTTCTAACAACTTTCCTCCCACACCATATATTCTTAATACCTTCCACAGAGCATCTCTATCAACTCTATCATATGCCTTCTCCAGATCCATAAATGCTACATACAAATCCATTTGCTTTTCTAAGTATTTCTCACATACATTCTTCAAAGCAAACACCTGATCCACACATCCTCTACCACTTCTGAAACCACACTGCTCTTCCCCAATCTGATGCTCTGTACATGCCTTCACCCTCTCAATCAATACCCTCCCATATAATTTACCAGGAATACTCAACAAACTTATACCTCCGTAATTTGAGCACTCACTCTTATCCCCTTTGCCTTTGTACAATGGCACTATGCACGCATTCCGCCAATCCTCAGGCACCTCACCATGAGACATACATACATTAAATAACCTTACCAACCAGTCAACAATACAGTCACCCCCTTTTTTAATAAATTCCACTGCAATACCATCCAAACCTGCTGCCTTGCCGGCTTTCATCTTCTGCAAAGCTTTCACTACCTCTTCTCTGTTTACCAAATCATTTTCCCTAACCCTCTCACTTTGCACACCACCTCGACCAAAACACCCTATATCTGCCACTCTATCATTCTTTTATAGATATATATATATATATATATATATATATATATATATATATATATATATATATATATATATATATATATGGTGACTGAGTTTGGTAAAGTGTGTGAAAGAAGAAAGTTAAGAGTAAATGTGAATAAGAGCAAGGTTATTAGGTACAGTAGGGTTGAGGGTCAAGTCAATTGGGAGGTAAGTTTAAATGGAGAAAAACTGGAGGAAGTAAAGTGTTTTAGATATCTGGGAGTGGATCTGGCAGCGGATGGAACCATGGAAGCGGAAGTGAATCATAGGGTGGGAGAGTTGGCTAAAATCTTGGGAGCCTTGAAGAATGCGTGGAAGTCGAGAAAATTATCTCGGAAAGCAAAAATGGGTATGTTTGATGGAATAGTGGTTCCAACAATATTGTATGGTTGCGAGGCGTGGGCTATGGATAAAGTTGTGCGCAGGAGGGTGGATATGCTGGAAATGAGATGTTTGAGGACAATGTGTGGTGTGTGGTGGTTTGATCGAGTAAGCAATGTAAGGGTAAGAGAGATGTGTGGAAATAAAAAGAGCGTCGTTGAGAGAGCAGAAGAGGTTGTTTTGAAATGGTTTGGGCACATGGAGAGAATGACTGAGGAAAGACTGACCAAGAGGATATATGTGTCGGAGGTGGAGGGAACGAGGAGAAGTGGGAGACCAAATTGGAGGTGGAAAGATGAAGTGAAAAAGATTTTGTGTGATCGGGGCCTGAACATGCAGGAGGGTGAAAGGCGGGCAAGGAATAGAGTGAATTGAATCGATGTGGTATACCGCGGTTGACGCCCTGTCAGTGGATTGAATCAGGGCATGTGAAGCGTCTGGGGTAAACCATGGAAAGCTGTCTGGGGCCTGGATATGGAAAGGGAGCTGTGGTTTCGGGCATTATTGCATGACAGCCAGAGACTGAGTGTGAACGGATGAGGCCTTTGTTGTCCTTTCCCAGCGCTATCCCGCACACATGAGGGGGGAGGGGGATGTTATTCCATGTGTGGTGAGGTGGCGATGGGAATGAATAAAGGCAGACAGTGTGAAATGTGTGCATGGGTATATATGTATGTGTCTGTGTGTGTATATATATGTGTACATTGAGATGTATAGGTATGTATATTTGCGTTTGTGGACGTGTGTGTATATACACGTGTATGGGGGTGGGTTGGGCCATTTCTTTCGTCTGTTTCCTTGCGCTACCTCGCAAACGCGGGAGACAGCGACAAAGGAAAATAATAAGAAAAAAAATATATATATATACATATATATATATATATATATATATATATATATATATATATATATATATATATATATATATATATATATATATATATATATATATTATCCCTGGGGATAGGGGATTAAGAATACTTCCCACGTATTCCCTGCGTGTCGTAGAAGGCGACTAAAAGGGGAGGGAGCGGGAGGCTGGAAATCCTCCCCTCTCTTTTTTTTTAATTTTCCAAACGAAGGAACAGAGGAGGGCCAGGTGAGGATATTTCCACAAAGGCCCAGTCCTCTGTTCTTAACGCTACCTCGCTAATGCGGGAAATGGCGAATAGCTTAAAAGAAAAATATATATATATATATATATATATATATATATATATATATATATATATATATATATATATATATATATATTCAGTGTTTACTGTTGTAAATGGAAATGTTGAAGAGCTTGTAGATTTATGTGCTCAAAAAAGGACTGGTGATTGGGAATACCTGGTTTAAAAAGAAAGATATACATAAGTATACCTATGTAGGTACGAAAGATAGCGTTATTGGATTACGTGCTAGTTGATAGGCGCACAAAAGAAAGATTTTTGGAGGGGTCTCTAATCATTAGCTTGTGGAGGAGAAGGTGAAGATTTGTAGAGGTTTTCAGAAAAGAAGAGAGAATGTTGGGGTGAAAAGAGTGGTGAAAGTAAGTGAGCTTGGGAAGGAGACTTGTGTGAGGAAGTACCTGGAGACTCAGTGCAGAATGGAAAAAGGTGAGTACAAAGGACGTAAGGGGAGTGGGGGAGGAATGGGATGTATTTAGGGAAGCAGTGATGGCTTGCGCAAAAGATGCATGTTGCATTAGAAGCGTGGGAGGTGGGCAGATTAAAAAGGGTAGTGAGTGGTGTGATGAAGAAGTAAGATTATTAGTGAAGGATAGTAGAGGCATTTGGACAATTTTTGCAGGGAAATAATGCAAATGAGTAGAAGATTTATAAAAGAAAGAGGTAGGAGGTCAAGAGAAAGGTGCAAGAGGTGAAAAAGAGGTCAAATGAGAGATGGGGTGAGAGAGTATCATTAAAGTTTAGGGAGAACAAAAATATGTTTTAGAATTAGTTAAAGAAAGCGCGTAAGACGAGGGAACAAATGGGAACTTCAGTGAAGGGGGTAAACGGGGAGGGGATAAGAAGTAGTGGCGATGTGAGAAAGAGATGGAGTGAGTATTTTGAAGGTTTGTTGAATGTGTTTGATGATAGAGTGGCAAATATAGGGTGTTTTGGTCGAGTTGGTATGCAAAGTGAGAGGGTTAGGGAAAATGATTTGGTAAACAGAGAAGAGGTAGTAAAAGCTTTGCGGAAGAATAAAGCCGGCAAGGCAGCGGGTTTGGATCGGTTGCAGTGGAATTTATTAACAAAGGGGGTGACTGTATCGTTGACTGGTTGGTAAAGTTATTTAATGTATGTATGACTCATGGTGAGATGCCTGAGGATTGGCGGAATGCTTGCATAGTGCCATTGTACAAAGGCAAAGAGGATAAAAGTGAGTGCTCAAATTACAGAGGTATAAGTCTGTTGAGTCTTCCTGGGAAATTATATGGGAGGGTATTGATTGAGAGGGTGAAGGCATGTACAGAGCATGCGATTGGGGAAGAGCAGTGTGGTTTCAGTAGTGGTGGAGGATGTGAGGATCAGGTGTTTGCTTCGAAGAATGTATGTGAGAAATACTTAGAAAAGCAAATGGATTTGTATGTAGCATTTATGGATCTGGAGAAGGCATATGATAGAGTTGATAGAGATGCTCTGTGGAAGGTATTAAGAATATATGGTGTGGGAGGCAAGTTGTTAGAAGCAGTGAAAAGTTTTTATCGAGGATGTAAGGCATGTGTACGTGTAGGAAGAGAGGAAAGTAATTGGTTCTTAGTGAATGTAGGTTTGCGGCAGGGGTGTGTGATGTCTCCATGGTTTCTTAATTTGTTTATGGATGGGGTTGTTAGGGAGGTGAATGCAAGAGTTTTGGAAAGAGGGGCAAGTATGCAGTCTGTTGTGGATGAGAGAGCTTGGGAAGTTAGTCACTTGTTGTTCGCTGATGATACAGCGCAGGTGACTGATTCATGTGAGAAACTGCAGAAGCTGGTGACTGAGTTTGGTAAAGTGTGTGCAAGAAGAAAGTTGAGAGTAAATGTGAATAAGAGCAAGGGTATTAGGTACAGTAGGGTTGAGGGTCAAGTCAATCGGGAGGTAAGTTTGAATGGAGAAAAACTGGAAGAAGTGAAGTGTATTAGATATCTAGCATTGGATTTGGCAGCGGATGGAACCATGGAAGCGGAAGTGAATCATGGGGTGGGGGAGGGGGCGAAAGTTCTGGGAGCGTTGAAGAATGTATGGAAGTCGAGAACATTATCTCGGAAAGCAAAAATGGTTATGTTTGAAGGAATAGTGGTTCCACCAATGTTATATGGTTGCGAGGCGTGGGCTATAGAGTTGTGTGGAGGAGGGTGTATGTGCTGGAAATGAGATGTTTGAGGACAATATGTGGTGTGAATTGGTTTGATCGAGTAAGTAATAATTGTGTAAGAGACATGTGGGGTAATAAAAACAGTGTGGTTGAGAGAGCAGAGGAGGGTGTTTTGAAATAGTTTGTTCACATGGAGAGAATAAGTGAGGAAAGATTGACCAAGTGGATATATGTGTCAGAGGTAGAGGGAAAGAGGAGTATTGGGAGACCAAATTGGAGGTGGAAAGATGAAGTGAAAAAGATTTTGAGTGATTGGGGCTTGAACATGCAGGAGGGTGAAAGGCATGCAAGGAATAGAGTGAAATGGAACGATGTGGTATACCGGGGTCGACGTGCTGTCAATGAATTGAACCATATATATATATATATATATATATATATATATATATATATATATATATATATATATATATATATATATATATATATATATATATATATATATATATATATTATATATATATTTTTTTTTCTTTTTTTTTTTGCTTTTTCGCTGTCTCCCGCGTTTGCGAAGTAGCGCAATTGAACAGACGAAAGAAATGGCCCAACCCACCCCCATACACATGTATATACATACGTCCACACACGCAAATATACATACCCACACAGCTTTCCATGGTTTACCCCAGACGCTTCACATGCCCTGATTCAATCCACTGACAGCACGTCAACCCCGGTATACCACATCGATCCAATTCACACGTGTGTGTGTGTGTGTCCACATGTTCGTATATGTGTCTTAGTGTATGTCTGTGTATGGCGTGCCTTGGTGTAGGGAGAGGTTGGTATCGTCTCGGATCTCACCTCCCTGACCGTGTTAATTGTCTTAGTAATTATGTTTTGAACCAGATAGTAACCAGTCCTCTAGCCCCCAAACGTCTGGTCAACGGCGTCAGGTCAACGGCGTGGGATCAGCTGTGGGGTATGTTACCCCGTACGTTCGCTGCTGTCGTGGACAAAGGAACAAAGGATTCTGAATGCGCGCTACATACGTAGGCCGGACCTTATGCCTCTTTCAGCCAATCACGTCAAGATGAGGGCGTGACAATTAGTCTCTTGACCTATCAAGAGCAATTGTGTCATTCTGACCTACAGTAGAATCAGGTGGCGGGTCGAGGCGTGGCTAGCTGTTCCTGCCTTGCTGGCCCTTCAGATAAAAAGCTCAGACGATCGTCTGAGAGTTGATTCCTTCAGCAGTCCCGAGCCCAGCAAGGTAATGTATGCTTTCCCTGTCTCGAACCCCGTAGCCACCGCTGCCCTAGGTTGTAAGATGTTACTGTGTCACGTCAGGCTTAGCTAAGTGCAACGATGATGTTTACCGTGTTGCGTCAGGTCTAGCTAACTGTAACGAAGATGTTTACTGTGTCACGTCAGGTCTAACTAAATGTAATGCTATCGAACAAAGTGTCAAAGGAAAGAGATCTCCTGGCTTGTTTCTTATCTGGAATGTTAACTCATGTTCAATGTTAAACTCATGTTCAGTGTTAACGTAAATGATTCGTGCCTGATTCATATGTTCACCTTGTACATTTGAATTCTTTCATTATTAGTGATTCTAACCTTGGTGTTTGTTCTAACCCCTTACGTCAAGATTGCGTTATCCTGAGTTGTGCAATGTAACAAATCTAACGGCCTTGCAAAGACAAGGATCAGTGTAGCATTTGTAACATATATATGTTACTGGCGACCTTGCTCGAATAAGCACTTGAGTTCGTAACATATAAATTGGCGACCTTGCCAGGATATTTCTTGCCTTAACGGAATCTCTTTCCTTGATTCGTTAATCATGCCGTTGACCAGCAACGCTGACGACCAGTTCTGTCGATCTGATCCCTCTCCCAAGGACATTGAATACTGGCGAATTCAGCTAGAGATAGCCAAGGTCAATGCCGAGGTGCAAAGGGAGAGGATCGCTCGCGAACGAGAAAAACTTCGACTTAACGCTTCACCATCAGGACCAGTGTCGTCTCAGTTGGGTAGCTTACAACTCGTACCGAAGTTCAGTGAACTTGACGCGGGCAGGCGTTCAAAGGGCTTTGACGGCAGAGGGAGGACCAATGGTTATGTAATCCCACCTGAGTCTGCTACCTTGCCGGTAACTCATAGAAGTCAGGGGAAATACTCCAACAGAGTTAAGAGTTGTTTTTATTGTGGCAAGGCTGGGCACCAAGTGAAGGATTGCTGGGCTCGAGCGAAGGAATCCAGAGACTTTACCAAAAGTAGGCCGGTAAGTCTCTTCTCAACTTTAGGTCCACTTAGTAAAGTAGGTAATGCTATCCCTGCTCTTAGGAAAGTGAGGGGTTGCGAGGGTGTTGATCAATCTGTAGTTAAGGATCCGTTCTGTGGGAACTACAATGCGTTCCTGTCTGAGGGTTATGTTAGTAGATGTGGTGTACGACGAAAAGTGACCGTATTACGGGATTCTGGTGCGCTGCAGTCCCTGATGTTGGATGGCTTGGTGCCGCGAGAAGAGTTTGGAGACCGAGTCTTGCCAGATGGACTGTCGGGTTCCAAGGAAGCTCCACTAGTTGATGTGAGAGTAGAAACAGATCTCTTCACGGACCATGCCCTTGTAGGGATCGTATATAAGTTACCTGTCTTAGACGTGTACTTTGTGTTAGGCAATGACCTAGCGGGTGGGAAGATGAACCCAGTGCCGGTGTTGCCTGCGGGCTCGGTGGAGTCCACGGAGGCAGTGCAGCTTGATGAAGAGGTATCGGACTTATTCCCTGTGTGCGCAGTTACCCGGTCCATGTCCGCTACGAAAGCAAGTTGCAAGCCCCAGGAGACAGAGCGTGAGGCGGGAAAACTACAGTCACTGCCCGGGAGTGAGACCAGGAGAGGAGGCTGTGTGATACCCTCTCCCCTGGTATAGACTCTGTTGAAACGCAGGAAGGTAAGACTCTCCCTGAGAGTGAGGCCAGTGAGAGGAAGCTGTGTGATACCCTCTCCCCTGGTGTAGCCTCCGTTGAGACGGCGGACTTAAAGACTCTTCATGCGACTGAAACCAGCGAGAGGAAGCTGTGTGATACCCTCTCCCCTGGTGTAGCCTCCGTTGAGACAGAGGATTTGAAGACTTTTCATGAGAGTGAGTCTAGTGAGAGGGAGCTGTGTGATACCCTCTCCCCTGGTGTAGACTCCGTTGAGACTGAGGATTTGTCTCGCGCCCATTCAAGAGAGACTCAGGGACGGAGGACAATATGGCCTGACAAACGATCTCGTTTGAGAAGGTTTGAGGCGGGCGACGAGGTGTTGCTTCAACTACCGCAGCCAGGTCAACCCTTGGCTGTCCGTTTTCAGGGCCCCTACACCATTATCTGGAGTGTAGGAGACTCAAATTACCTTGTCTCTACCCCCGATAGGCGCAGAGGTCGGAGATTATGCCACGTCAACATGCCTAAGCCATATTTCAGTCGTGATCCTCCCCCCTTGGAACCGACGGTGCCAGTCTGCATCATCTTACGTTCAGCGGTAACCGTGTGTGACGAAGTCGACGACGTAGCTGCGAGTGCCTCGAAGACTTGGGACCCGGGCGGAGGCGTGAGAGAACTGAAGTGCTACTCGGATATGGTTGGGCACTATAGGATGTTCATTGTAAATTTTGCAACACTCGCAACTCCTCCGACAGATTTATTGAAGAATGATATCAGATGTTTGGAATGAGCAGTGTGAGACAGTCTCTCTCATCAATTAGGAACCCTACTTTTTTTAACTGTTATATTTTGCAGGCTCCAACCAGATTAGCTGTGAATGCCAGCGATGCTGACGCTGGTGAGGTGCTCATGCAGGAGGACAGAGAGAAGGTGGAGCCCAAACAGATAGCCACCATGGAGAAGGAACCTTTGTCTGTTATTTGTGTTATAACACTTTATATATTTGTGTCCTTCAGGCAATCATTTTAGAGTGTACCACCGACCCCTTTCAAAATGTTAAGTTACGGGATTGGAGTCAGAAATTAATCAGGTGGGCCTTGTTTCTTTCAAGAGTTCAGTTTAGATATTCACCATATTGCTGGCGTACATAATGTGTTAGCTGATTGTTTATCCCGCTCTTAACGTTAGAAAATTCCTCTTCTAGGAATTTTCTCCTTTAAGGAGGGGGGTGTTACGAACACGTGTGTGTGTGTGTCCACATGGTTCGTATATGTATCTTGGTGTATCTCTGTGTATGGCGTGCCTGGGTGTAGGGGGCGGCTGCTATCGGCTCGGATCTCACCTCCCTGACCGTGTTAATTGCCTTAGTAATTATGTTTTGAACCAAATCTTGACCAGTCCTCTAGCACCCAAACGTCAGGTCAACGGCGTCAGGTCAACGGCGTGGGATCAGCTGCGGGGTATGTCACCCCGTGCGCTCGCTGCTGTCCTGTACAAAGGAACAAAGGATTCTGAATGCACGCTACATACGTCAGTGGATTGAATCAAGGCATGTGAAGCGTCTGGGGTAAACCATGGAAAGCTGTGTAGGTATGTATATTTGCGTGTGTGGACGTATGTAACCATGGAAAGCTGTGTAGGTATGTATATTTGCGTGTGTGGACGTATGTATATACATGTGTATGGGGGTGGGTTGGGCCATTTCTTTCGTCTGTTTCCTTGCGCTACCTCGCAAACGCGGGAGACAGCGACAAAGCAAAAAAAAAAAAAAAATATATATATATATATATATATATATATATATATTTTTTTTTTTTTTCAAACTATTCGCCATTTCCCGCGTTAGCGAGGTAGCGTTAAGAACAGAGAACTGGGCCACTGAGGGAATATCCTCACCTGGCCCCCTTCTCTGTTCCTTCTTTTGGAAAATCAAAAAAAAAAAAAAAATTGAGAGGGGAGGATTTCCAGCCCCCCGCTCCCTCCCCTTTTAGTCGCCTTCTACGACACGCAGGGAATACGTGGGAAGTATTCTTTCTTTCAAACTATTTGCCATTTCCCGCGTTAGCGAGGTAGCGTTAAGAACAGAGGACTGGGCCTTTTTTGGAATATCCTCACCTGGCCCCCTCTGTTCCTTCTTTTGGAAAATTAAAAAAAAAAAAAATGAGAGGGGAGGATTTCCAGCCCCCCGCTCCCTCCCCTTTTAGTCGCCTTCTACGACACGCAGGGAATACGTGGGAAGTATTCTTAATCCCCTATCCACAGGGATAATATATATATATATATATATATATATATATATATATATATATATATATATATATATATATATATATATATATATATATATATATATATATATATATATATATACATAGAGCGATGCTCTGTGGAAGGTATTAAGAATATATGGTGTGGGAGGCAAGTTGTTAGAAGCAGTGAAAAGTTTTTATCAAGGATGTAAGGCATGTGTACGTGTAGGAAGAGAGGAAAGTGATTGGTTCTCAGTGAAATGTAGGTTTGCGGCAGGGGTGTGTGATGTCTCCATGGTTGTTTAATTTGTTTATGGATGGGGTTGTTAGGGAGGTGAATGCAAGAGTTTTGGAAAGAAGGGCAAGTATGAAGTCTCTTGGGGATGAGAGAGCTTGGGAAGTGAGTCAGTTGTTGTTCGCTGATGATACAGCGCTGGTGGCTGATTCATGTGAGAAACTGCAGAAGCTGGTGACTGAGTTTGGTAAAGTGTGTGAAAGAAGAAAGTTAAGAGTAAATGTGAATAAGAGGAAGGTAATTAGGTACTGTAGGGTTGAGGGTCAAGTCAACTGGGAGGTAAGTTTGAATGGAGAAAAACTGGAGGAAGTAAAGTGTTTTAGATATCTGGGAGTAGATCTGGCAGCGGATGGAACCATGGAAGCGGAAGTGGATCATAGGGTGGGGGAGGGGGCGAAAATCCTGGGAGCCTTGAAGAATGTGTGGAAGTCGAGAACATTATCTCGGAAAGCAAAAATGGGTATGTTTGAAGGAATAGTGGATCCAACAATGTTGTATTATTGCGAGGCGTGGGCTATGGATAGAGTTGTGCGCAGGAGGATGGATGTGTTGGAAATGAGATGTTTGAGGACAATATATCGTGTGAGGTGAGTTGATCGAGTAAGTAACGTAAGGGTAAGAGAGATGTGTGGAAATAAAAAGAGCGTGGTTGAGAGAGCAGAAGAGGGTGTTTTGAAATGGTTTGGGCACATGGAGAGAATGAGTGAGGAAAGATTGACCAAGAGGATATATGTGTCGGAGGTGGAGGGAACGAGGAGAAGAGGGAGACCAAATTGGAGGTGGAAAGATGGAGTGAAAAAGATTTTGTGTGATCGAGGCCTGAACATGCAGGACGGTGGAAGGAGGGCAAGGAATAGAGTGAATTGGATCGTTGTGGTATACCGGGGTTGACGTGCTGTCAGTGGATTTAATCAGGGCACGTGAAGCGTCTGGGGTAAACCATGGAAAGCTGTGTAGGTATGTATATTTGCGTGTGTGGACGTGTATGTATATACATGTGTATGGGGGTGGGTTGGGCCATTTCTTTCGTCTGTTTCCTAGCGCTACCTCGCAAACGCGGGAGACAGCGACAAAGCAAAAAAAAAAAGAAGTATATATATATATATATATATATATATATATATATATATATATATATATATATATATATATATATATATATATATATATATCTTTTTTTTTTTCATACTATTCGCCATTTCCCGCGATAGCGAGGTAGCGTCAAGAACAGAGGACTGGGCCTCTGAGGGAATATCCTCACCTGGCCCTCTTCTCTGTTCCTTCTTTTGGGAAAAAAAAAAAAAAAAATATATATATATGTATATATATGTATGTGTGTGTGTGTGTTTATATGTGCGTGTGTATGTGTGTGTATGTGTGTATATATATATATATATATATATATATATATATATATATATATATATATATATATATATATATATATATATATATATATATATATATATATATATATTATCCCTGGGGATAGGGGTGAAAGAATACTTCCCACGCATTCCTAGCGTGTCGTAGAAAGCGACTAGAGGGGACGGGAGCGGAGGGCCAGAAATCCTCCCCTACTTGTATTTCTTTAACTTTCTAAAATGGGAAACAGAAGAAGGAGTCACGCGGGGAGTGCTCATCCCCCTCGAAGGCTCAGATTGGGGTGCCTAAATGTGTGTGGATGTAACCAAGATGTGAAAAAAGGAGAGATAGGTAGTATGTTTGAGGAAAGGAACCTGGATGTTTTGGCTCTGAGTGAAACGAAGCTCAAGGGTAAAGGGGAAGAGTGGTTTGGGAATGTCTTGGGAGTAAAGTCAATGGTTAGTGAGAAGACAAGAGCAAGGGAAGGAGTAGCAATACTCCTGAAACAGGAGTTGTGGGAGTATGTGATAGAATGTAAGAAAGTAAATTCTCGATTAATATGGGTAAAACTGAATGTTGATGGAGAGAGATGGGTGATTATTGGTGCATATGCACCTGGGCATGAGAAGAAAGATCATGAGAGGCAAGTGTTTTGGGAGCAGCTGAATGAGTGTGTTAGTGGTTTTGATGCACGAGACCGGGTTATAGTGATGGGTGATTTGAATGCAAAGGTGAGTAATGTGGCAGTTGAGGGAATAATTGGTATACATGGGGTGTTCAGTGTTGTAAATGGAAATGGTGAAGAGCTTGTAGATTTATGTGCTGAAAAAGGACTGGTGATTGGGAATACCTGGTTTAAAAAGCGAGATATACATAAGTATACTTATGTAAGTAGGAGAGATGGCCAGAGAGCGTTATTGGATTACGTATTAATTGACAGGCGCGCGAAAGAGAGACTTTTTGATGTTAATGTGCTGAGAGGTGCAACTGGAGGGATGTCTGATCATTATCTTGTGGAGGCTAAGGTGAAGATTTGTATGGGTTTTCAGAAAAGAAGAGTGAATGTTGGGGTGAAGAGGGTGGTGAGAGTAAGTGAGCTTGGGAAGGAGACTTGTGTGAGGAAGTACCAGGAGAGACTGAGTACAGAATGGAAAAAGGTGAGAACAATGGAAGTAAGGGGAGTGGGGGAGAAATGGGATGTATTTAGGGAATCAGTGATGGATTGCGCAAAAGATGCTTGTGGCATGAGAAGAGTGGAAGGTGGGTTGATTAGAAAGGGTAGTGAGTGGTGGGATGAAGAAGTAAGAGTATTAGTGAAAGAGAAGAGAGAGGCATTTGGACGATTTTTGCAGGGAAAAAATGCAATTGAGTGGGAGATGTATAAAAGAAAGAGACAGGAGGTCAAGAGAAAGGTGCAAGAGGTGAAAGAAAGGGCAAATGAGAGTTGGGGTGAGAGAGTATCATTAAATTTTAGGGAGAATAAAAAGATGTTCTGGAAGGAGGTAAATAAAGTGCGTAAGACAAGGGAGCAAATGGGAACTTCAGTGAAGGGCGCAAATGGGGAGGTGATAACAAGTAGTGGTGATGTGAGAAGGAGATGGAGTGAGTATTTTGAAGGTTTGTTGAATGTGTTTGATGATAGAGTGGCAGATATAGGGTGTTTTGGTCGAGGTGGTGTGCAAAGTGAGAGGGTTAGGGAAAATGATTTGGTAAACAGAGAAGAGGTAGTAAAAGCTTTGCGGAAGATGAAAGCCGGCAAGGCAGCAGGTTTGGATGGTATTGCAGTGGAATTTATTAAAAAAGGGGGTGACTGTATTGTTGACTGGTTGGTAAGGTTATTTAATGTATGTATGACTCATGGTGAGGTGCCTGAGGATTGGCGGAATGCGTGCATAGTGCCATTGTACAAAGGCAAAGGGGATAAGAGTGAGTGCTCAAATTACAGAGGTATAAGTTTGTTGAGTATTCCTGGTAAATTATATGGGAGGATATTGATTGAGAGGGTGAAGGCATGTTCAGAGCATCAGATTGGGGAAGAGCAGTGTGGTTTGAGAAGTGGTAGAGGATGTGTGGATCAGGTGTTTGCTTTGAAGAATGTATGTGAGAAATACTTAGAAAAGCAAATGGATTTGTATGTAGCATTTATGGATCTGGAGAAGGCATATGATAGAGTTGATAGAGATGCTCTGTGGAAGGTATTAAGAATATATGGTGTGGGAGGCAAGTTGTTAGAAGCAGTGAAAAGTTTTTATCGAGGATGTAAGGCATGTGTACGTGTAGGAAGAGAGGAAAGTGATTGGTTCTCAGTGAATGTAGGTTTGCGGCAGGGGTGTGTGATGTCTCCATGGTTGTTTAATTTGTTTATGGATGGGGTTGTTAGGGAGGTGAATGCAAGAGTTTTGGAAAGAGGGGCAAGTATGAAGTCTGTTGGGGATGAGAGAGCTTGGGAAGTGAGTCAGTTGTTGTTCGCTGATGATACAGCGCTGGTGGCTGATTCATGTGAGAAACTGCAGAAGCTGGTGACTGAGTTTGGTAAGGTGTGTGAAAGAAGAAAGTTAAGAGTAAATGTGAATAAGAGCAAGGTTATTAGGTACAGTAGGGTTGAGCGTCAAGTCAATTGGGAGGTGAGTTTGAATGGAGAAAAACTGGAGGAAGTGAAGTGTTTTAGATATCTGGGAGTGGATCTGGCAGCGGATGGAACCATGGAAGCGGAAGTGGATCATAGGGTGGGGGAGGGGGCGAAAATTCTGGGAGCCTTGAAGAATGTGTGGAAGTCGAGAACATTATCTCGGAAAGCAAAAATGGGTATGTTTGAAGGAATAGTGGTTCCAACAATGTTGTATGGTTGCGAGGCGTGGGCTATGGATAGAGTTGTGCGCAGGAGGATGGATGTGCTGGAAATGAGATGTTTGTGGTGTGAGGTGGTTTGATCGAGTAAGTAACGTAAGGGTAAGAGAGATGTGTGGAAATGAAAAGAGCGTGGTTGAGAGAGCAGAAGAGGGTGTTTTGAAATGGTCGGGCACATGGAGAGAATGAGTGAGGAAAGATTGACCAAGAGAATATATGTGTCGGAGGTGGAGGGAACGAGGAGAAGAGGGAGACCAAATTGGAGGTGGAAAGATGGAGTGAAAGAGATTTTGTGTGATCGGGGCCTGAACATGCAGGAGGGTGAAAGGAGGGCAAGGAATAGAGTGAACTGGAGCGATGTGGTATACCGGGGTTGACGTGCTGTCAGTGGATTGAAGCAAGGCATGTGAAGCGACTGGGGTAAACCATGGAAAGCTGTGTAGGTATGTATATTTGCGTGTGTGGACGTATGTATATACATGTGTATGGGGGTGGGTTGGGCCATTTCTTTCGTCTGTTTCCTTGCGCTACCTCGCAAACGCGGGAGACAGCGACAAAGCAAAAAAAAAAAAAAAAAAAAAAAAATATATATATATATATATATATATATATATATATATATATATATATATATATATATATATACATATATATATATATATATATATATATATATATATGAGAAGAAGGACTTTATATGACAACCTTCCCGCGCCATCAGGAAGGAAGTCTAGTGAACAAGCACTGCTGAAGCAGGATTTGGCCAGCAGGAGAAGAACCATCATAATGGGGTGATGCTACTACGTTTGTGAATCAAGAACCATTGCAACACAAACCTCGCCAGGTGATAGAGTGTCCCGCAGTGTATCGAGACAGACTTCCCCAGAACTTTTTTAAAGGGGAAGTAAATGTTTATAGTTGTGTTACTGGAGTGATAGTTTTCATACATGGTGCTTTGACAAGAAAATACTGAAATTGGAAATAAAAATGTAGCTTAGACATTGAAGCTTATTGATACAGTGGTTAAATTGATGAGAACTACTACTGACATTGTGTAAATAAATTATACATTTCCCTTTTCCATAGCCAGAGGTTGAACCATTATGTGACATTCATTTTCTCATTTCATTTCAAGCTACAAGTTTCAGTTTTCTAAATTATTTCTTACCTTTTCATATGTATATATATATGTATATGTCTGTGTGTGTGTGTGTGTATATATGTGCGTGTGTATGTGTATGTATATATATATTTTCTTTTTTTTTATGCTTTGTCGCTGTCTCCCGCGTTTGCGAGGTAGCGCAAGGAAACAGACGAAAGAAATGGCCCAACCCCCTCCCATACACATGTATATACATACGTCCACACACGCAAATATACATACCTACACAGCTTTCCATGGTTTACCCCAGACGCTTCACATGCCTTGCTTCAATCCACTGACAGCACGTCAACCCCGGTATACCACATCGCTCCAATTCACTCTATTCCTTGCCCTCCTTTCACCCTCCTGCATGTTCAGGCCCCGATCACACAAAATCATTTTCACTCCATCTTTCCACCTCCAATTTGGTCTCCCTCTTCTCCTTGTTCCCTCCACCTCCGACACATATATCCTCTTGGTCAATCTTTCCTCACTCATTCTCTCCATGTGCCCAAACCACTTCAAAACACCCTCTTCTGCTCTCTCAACCACGCTCTTTTTATTTCCACACATCTCTCTTACCCTTACGTTACTCACTCGATCAAACCACCTCACACCACACATTGTCCTCAAACATCTCATTTCCAGCACATCCATCCTCCTGCGCACAACTCTATCCATAGCCCACGCCTCGCAACCATACAACATTGTTGGAACCACTATTCCTTCAAACATACCCATTTTTGCTTTCCGAGATAATGTTCTCGACTTCCACACATTTTTCAAGGCCCCCAGGATTTTCGCCCCCTCCCATACCCTATGATCCACTTCCGCTTCCATGGTTCCATCCGCTGCCAGATCCACTCCCAGATATCTAAAACACTTCACTTCCTCCAGTTTTTCTCCATTCAAACTCACCTCCCAATTGACTTGACCCTCAACCCTACTGTACCTAATAACCTTGCTCTTATTCACATTTACTTTTAACTTTCTTCTTCCACGCACTTTTCCAAACTCAGTCACCAGCTTCTGCAGTTTCTCACATGAATCAGCTACCAGCGCTGTATCATCAGCGAACAACAACTGACTCACTTCCCAAGCTCTCTCATCCACAACAGACTTCATACTTGCCCCTCTTTCCAAAACTCTTGCATTTACCTCCCTAACAACCCCATCCATAAACAAATTAAACAACCATGGAGACATCACACACCCCTGCCGCAAACCTACATTCACTGAGAACCAATCACTTTCCTCTCTTCCTACACGTACACATGCCTTACATCCTCGATAAAAACTTTTCACTGCTTCTAACAACTTTCCTCCCACACCATATATTCTTAATACCTTCCACAGAGTATATATATATGTATATATATATATATATATATATATATATATATATATATATATATATATATATATATATATATATATATATATATATATATATATTATCCCTGGGGATAGGGGTGAAAGAATACTTCCCACGCATTCCTCGCGTGTCGTAGAAGGCGACTAGAGGGGACTGGAGCGGGGGGCCAGAAATCCTCCCCTCCTTGTATTTTTCAACTTTCTAAAATGGGAAACAGAAGAAGGAGTCACGCGGGGAGTGCTCATCCTCGTCGAAGGCTCAGACTGGGGTGTCTAAATGTGTGTGGATGTAACCAAGAGGTGAAAAAAGGAGAGATAGGTAGTATGTTTGAGGAAAGGAACCTGGATGTTTTGGCTCTGAGTGAAACGAAGCTCAAGGGTAAAGGGGAAGAGTGGTTTGGGAATGTCTTGGGAGTAAAGTCAGGGGTTAGTGAGAGGACAAGAGCAAGGGAAGGAGTAACAGTACTCCTGAAACAGGAGTTGTGGGAGTATGTGATAGAATGTAAGAAAGTAAATTCTCGATTAATATGGGTAAAACTGAAAGTTGATGGAGAGAGATGGGTGATTATTGGTGCATATGCACCTGGGCATGAGAAGAAAGATCATGAGAGGCAAGTGTTTTGGGAGCAGCTGAATGAGTGTGTTAGTGGTTTTGATGCACGAGACCGGGTTATAGTGATGGGTGATTTGAATGCAAAGGTGAGTAATGTGGCAGTTGAGGGAATAATTGGTATACATGGGGTGTTCAGTGTTGTAAATGGAAATGGTGAAGAGCTTGTAGATTTATGTGCTGAAAAAGGACTGGTGATTGGGAATACCTGGTTTAAAAAGCGAGATATACATAAGTATACTTATGTAAGTAGGAGAGATGGCCAGAGAGCGTTATTGGTTTACATGTTAATTGACCGGCGTGCGAAAGAGAGACTTTTGGATGTAAATGTGCTGAGAGGTGCAACTGGAGGGATGTCTGATCATTATCTTGTGGAGGCTAAGGTGAAGATTTGTATGGGTTTTCAGAAAAGAAGAGTGAATGTTGGGGTGAAGAGGGTGGTGAGAGTAAGTGAGCTTGGGAAGGAGACTTGTGTGAGGAGGTACCAGGAGAGACTGAGTAAAGAATGGAAAAAGGTAAGAACAATGGAAGTAAGGGGAGTGGGGGAGGAATGGGATGTATTTTGGGAATCAGTGATGGATTGCGCAAAAGATGGCATGACAAGCGTGGGAGGTGGGTTGATTAGAAAGGGTAGTGAGTGGTGGGATGAAGAAGTAAGATTATTACTGAAAGAGAAGAGAGAGGCATTTGGACGATTTTTGCAGGGAAAAAATGCAATTGAGTGGGAGATGTATAAAAGAAAGAGACAGGAGGTCAAGAGAAAGGTGCAAGAGGTGAAAAAGAGGGTAAATGAGAGTCGGGGTGAGAGAGTATCATTAAATTTTAGGGAGAATAAAAAGATATTCTGGAAGGAGGTAAATAAAGTGCGTAAGACAAGGGAGCAAATGGGAACTTCAGTGAAGGGCGCTAATGGGGAGGTGATAACAAGTAGTGGTGATGTGAGAAGGAGATGGAGTGAGTATTTTGAAGGTTTGTTGAATGTGTTTGATGATAGAGTGGCAGATATAGGGTGCTTTGGTCGAGGTGGTGTGCAAAGTTAGAGGGTTGGGGAAAATGATTTGGTAAACAGAGAAGAGGTAGTAAAAGCTTTGCGGAAGATGAAAGCCGGCAAGGCAGCAGGTTTGGATGGTATAGCAGTGGAATTTACTAAAAAAGGGGGGTGACTGTATTGTTGACTGGTTGGTAAGGTTATTTAATGTATGTATGACTCATGGTGAGGTGCCTGAGGATTGGCGGAATGCTTCCATAGTGCCATTGTACAAAGGCAAAGGGGATAAGAGTGAGTGCTCAAATTACAGAGGTATAAGTTTGTTGAGTATTCCTGGTAAATTATATGGGAGGGTATTGATTGAGAGGGTGAAGGCATGTACAGAGCATCAGATTGGGGAAGAGCAGTGTGGTTTCAGAAGTGGTAGAGGATGTGTGGATCAGGTGTTTGCTTTGAAGAATGTATGTGAGAAATACTTAGAAAAGCAAATGGATTTGTATGTAGCATTTATGGATCTGGAGAAGGCATATGATAGAGTTGATAGAGATGCTCTGTGGAAGGTATTAAGAATATATGGTGTGGGTGACAAGTTGTTAGAAGCAGTGAAAAGTTTTTATCGAGGATGTAAGGCATGTCTACGTGTAAGAAGAGAGGAAAGTGATTGGTTCTCAGTGAATGTAGGTTTGCGGCAGGGGTGTGTGATGTCTCCATGGTTGTTTAATTTGTTTATGGATGGGGTTGTTAGGGAGGTGAATGCAAGAGTTTTGGAAAGAGGGGCAAGAATGAAGCCTGTTGTGGATGAGAGAGCATGGGAAGTGAGTCAGTTGTTCGCTGATGATACAGCGCTGGTGGCTGATTCATGTGAGAAACTGCAGAAGCTGGTGACTGAGTTTGGTAAAGTGTGTGAAAGAAGAAAGTTAAGAGTAAATGTGAATAAGAGCAAGGTTATTAGGTACAGTAGGGTTGAGGGTCAAGTCAATTGGGAGGTAAGTTTGAATGGAGAAAAACTGGAGGAAGTAAAGTGTTTTAGATATCTGGGAGTGGATCTGGCAGCGGATGGAACCATGGAAGCGGAAGTGGATCATAGGGTGGTGGAGGGGGCGAAAATCCTGGGAGCCTTGAAGAATGTGTGGAAGTCGAGAACATTATCTCGGAAAGCAAAAATGGGTATGTTTGAAGGAATAGTGGTTCCAACAATGTTGTATGGTTGCGAGGCGTGGGCTATGGATAGAGTTGTGCGCAGGAGGATGGATGTGCTGGAAATGAGATGTTTGAGGACAATGTGTGGTGTGAGGTGGTTTGATCGAGTAAGTAAGGTAAGGGTGAGAGAGATGTGTGGAAATAAAAAGAGCGTGGTTGAGAGAGCAGAGGAGGGTGTTTTGAAATGGTTTAGGCACATGGAGAGAATGAGTGAGGAAAGATTGACCAAGAGGATATATGTGTCGGAGGTGGAGGGAACGAGGAGAAGTGGGAGACCAAATTGGAGGTGGAAAGATGGAGTGAAAAAGATTTTGAGTGATCGGGGCCTGAACCTGCAGGAGGGTGAAAGGCGTGCAAGGAATAGAGTGAATTGGATCGATGTGGTATACCGGGGTTGACCTTGCTGTCAGTGGATTGAATCAGGGCATGTAAAGCGTCTGGGGTAAACCATGGAAAGCTGTGTGGGGCCTGGATGTGGAAAGGGAGCTGTGGTTTCGGGCATTATTGCATGACAGCTAGAGACTGAGTGTGAACGAATGGGGCCTTTGTTGTGATTTCCCAGCGCTACCCCGCACACATGAGGCGGAGGGGGAGGGTATTCCATGTGTGGCGAGGTGGCGATGTGAGTGAATGGGGGCAGACAGTTTGAATTGTGTGCATGGGTATATATGTATGTGTCTGTGTGTGTATATATATGTGTACATTGAGATGTATAGGTATGTATATGTGCGTGTGTGGACGTGTATGTATATACATGTGTATGGGGGTGGGTTGGGCCATTTCTTTCGTCTGTTTCCTTGCGCTACCTCGCAAACGCGGGAGACAGCGACAAAGCAAAATATAAAGGCTAAGGTGAAGATTTGTATGGGTTTTCAGAAAAGAAGAGTGAATGTTGGGGTGAAGAGGGTGGTGAGAGTAAGTGAGCTTGGGAAGGAGACTTGTGTGAGGAAGTACCAGGAGAGACTGAGTACAGAATGGAAAAAGGTGAGAACAATGGAAGTAAGGGGAGTGGGGGAGGAATGGGATGTATTTAGGGAATCAGTGATGGATTGCGCAAAAGATTCTTGTGGCATGAGAAGAGTGGGAGGTGGGTTGATTAGAAAGGGTAGTGAGTGGTGGGATGAAGAAGTAAGATTATTACTGAAAGAGAAGAGGGAGGTATGTGGACGATTTTTGCAGGGAAAAAATGCAATTGAGTGGGAGATGTATAAAAGAAAGAGACAGGAGGTCAAGAGAAAGGTGCAAGAGGTGAAAAAGAGGGCAAATGAGAGTTGGGGTGAGAGAGTATCATTAAATTTTCGGGAGAATAAAAAGATGTTCTGCAAGGAGGTAAATAAAGTGCGTAAGACAAGGGAGCAAATGGGAACTTCAGTGAAGGGCGCAAATGGGGAGGTGATAACAAGTAGTGGTGATGTGAGGAAGAGATGGAGTGAGTATTTTGAAGGTTTGTTGAATGTGTTTGATGATAGAGTGGCAGATATAGGGTGTTTTGGTCGAGGTGGTGTGCAAAGGGAGAGGGTTAGGGAAAATAATTTGGTAAACAGAGAAGAGGTAGTAAAAGCTTTGCGGAAGATGAAAGCCGGCAAGGCAGCAGGTTTGGATGGTATTGCAGTGGAATTTATTAAAAAAGGGGGTGACTGTATTATTGACTGGTTGGTAAGGTTATTCAATGTATGTATGACTCATGGTGAGGTGCCTGAGGATTGGCGGAATGTGTGCATAGTGCCATTGTACAAAGGCAAAGGGGATAAGAGTGAGTGCTCAAATTACAGAGGTATAAGTTTGTTGAGTATTCCTGGTAAATTATATGGGAGGATATTGATTGAGAGGGTGAAGGCATGTACAGAGCATCAGATTGGGGAAGAGCAGTGTGGTTTCAGAAGTGGTAGAGGATGTGTGGATCAGGTGTTTGCTTTGAAGAATGTATGTGAGAAATACTTAGAAAAGCAAATGGATTTGTATGTAGCATTTATGGATCTGGAGAAGGCATATGATAGAGTTGATAGAGATGCTCTGTGGAAGGTATTAAGAATATATGGTGTGGGAGGCAAGTTGTTAGAAGCAGTGAAAAGTGTTTATCGAGGATGTAAGGCATGTGTACGTGTAGGAAGAGAGGAAAGTGATTGGTTCTCGGTGAATATAGGTTTGTGGCAGGGGTGTGTGATATCTCCATGGTTGTTTAATTTGTTTATGGATGGGGTTGTTAGGGAGGTGAATGCAAGAGTTTTGGAAAGAGGGGCAAGTATGAAGTCTGTTGTGGATGAGAGAGCTTGGGAAGTGAGTCAGTTGTTGTTCGCTGATGATACAGCGCTGGTGGCTGATTCATGTGAGAAACTGCAGAAGCTGGTGACTGAGTTTGGTAAAGTGTGTGAAAGAAGAAAGTTAAGAGTAAATGTGAATAAGAGCAAGGTTATTAGGTACAGTAGGGTTGAGGGTCAAGTCAATTGGGAGGTAAGTTTGAATGGAGAAAAACTGGAGGAAGTAAAGTGTTTTAGATATCTGGGAGTGGATCTGGCAGCGGATGGAACCATGGAAGCGGAAGTGGATCATAGGGTGGGGGAGGGGGCGAAAATTCTGGGAGCCTTGAAGAATGTGTGGAAGTCGAGAACATTATCTCGGAAAGCAAAAATGGGTATGTTTGAAGGAATAGTGGTTCCTACAATGTTGTATGGTTGCGAGGCGTGGGCTATGGATAGAGTTGTGCGCAGGAGGATGGATGTGCTGGAAATGAGATGTTTGAGGACAATGTGTGGTGTGAGGTGGTTTGATCGAGTAAGTAACGTAAGGGTAAGAGAGATGTGTGGAAATAAAAAAGAGTGTGGTAGAGAGAGCAGAAGAGGGTGTTTTGAAAAGGTTTTGGGCACATGGAGAGAATGAGTGAGGAAAGATTGACCAAGAGGATATATGTGTCGGAGGTGGAGGGAACGAGGAGAAGTGGGAGACCAAATTGGAGGTGGAAAGATGGAGTGAAAAAGATT
>NC_092277.1:2685955-2697462 GCF_036320965.1 Panulirus ornatus | reverse complement strand
ATTGAGAGGGTGAAGGCATGTACAGAACATCAGATCGGGGAAGAGCAGTGTGGTTTCAGAAATGGTAGAGGATGTTTGGATCTGGTGTTTGCTTTGAAGAATGTATGTGAGAAATACTTAGAAAAGCAAATGGATTTGTATGTAGCATTTATGGATTTGGAGAAGGCATACGATAGAGTTGATAGAGATGCTCTGTGGAAGGTATTAAGAATATATGGTACTGGAGGCAAGTTGTTAGAAGCAGTGAAAAGTTTTTATCGGTGATGTAAGGCATGTGTACGTGTAGGAAGAGAGGAAAGTGATTGGTTCTCAGTGAATGTAGGTTTGCGGCAGGGGTGTGTGATGTCTCCATGGTTATTTAATTTGTTTATGGATGGGGTAGTTAGGGAGGTGAATGCAAGAGTTTTGGAAAGAGGGGCAAGTATGCAGTCTGTTGTGGATGAGAGAGCTTGGGAAACGAGTCAGTTGTTGTTCGCTGATGATACAGCGCTGGTGGCTGATTCATGTGAGAAACTGCAGGAGCTGGTGACTGAGTTTGGTAAAGTGTGTGAAAGAAGATAGTTAAGAGTAAATGTGAATAAGAGCAAGGTTATTAGGTACAGTAGGGTTGAGGGTCAAGGCAATTGGAAGGTAAGTTTGAATGGAGAAAAACTGGAGGAAGTAAAGTGTTTTAGATATCTGGGAGTGGATCTGGCAGCGGATGGAACCATGGAAGCGGAAGTGAGGAAGTGAATCATAGGATGGGGGAGGGGGCGAAAATCCTGGGAGCCTTGAAGTATGTGTGGAAGTCGGGAACATTATCTCGGAAAGCAAAAATGGGTATGTTTGAAGGAATAGTGGTTCCAACAATGTTGTATGGTTGCGAGGCGTGGGCGATGGATAGAGTTGTGCGCAGGATGGTGGATGTGCTAGAAATGAGATGTTTGAGGACAATGTGTGGTGTGAGGTGGTTTGATCGAGTAAGTAATGTAAGGGTAAGAGAGATGTGTGGAAATAAAAAGAGCGTGGTTGAGAGAGCAGAAGACGGTGTTTTGAAATGGTTTGGGCACATGGAGAGAATGAGTGAGGAAAGATTGACCAAGAGGGTATATGTGTCGGAGGTAAAGATTCGTGGTTTATATATACATTTTTTTTTCTTTTTTTGCTTTTTTTCATTTCCAGCACATCCATCCTCCTGCGCACAACTCTATCCATAGCCCACGCCTCGCAACCATACAACATTGTTGGAACCACTATTCCTTCAAACATACCCATTTTTGCTTTCCGAGATAATGTTCCCGACTTCCACACATACTTCAAGGCTCCCAGGATTTTCGCCCCCTCCCCCATCCTATGATTCACTTCCTCACCTCCGCTTCCATGGTTCCATCCGCTGCCAGATCCACTCCCAGATATCTAAAACACTTTACTTCCTCCAGTTTTTCTCCATTCAAACTTACCTCCTAATTGACTTGACCATCAACCCTACTGTACCTAATAACCTTACTCTTATTCACATTTACTCTTAACTTTCTTCTTTCACACACTTTACCAAACTCAGTCAACAGCTTCTGCAGTTTCTCACATGAATCAGCCACCAGCGCTGTATCATCAGCGAACAACAACTGACTCACTTCCCAAGCTCTCTCATCCCCAACAGACTTCATACTTGCCCCTCTTTCCAAAACTCTTGCATTCACCTCCCCAACAACCCAATCCATAAACAAATTAAATAACCATGGAGACATCACACACCCCTGCCGCAAACCTACATTCACTGAGAACCAATCACTTTCCTCTCTTCCTACACGTACACATGCCTTACATCCCCGATAATAACTTTTCACTGCCTCTAACAACTTACCTCCCACACCATATATTCTTAATACCTTCCACAGAGCATCTCTATCAACTCCATCATATGCCTTCTCCAGATCCATAAATGCTACATACAAATCCATTTGCTTTTCTAAGTATTTCTCACATACATTCTTCAAAGCAAACACCTGATCCACACATCCTCTACTACTTCTGAAACCACACTGCTCTTCCCCAATCTGATGCTCTGTATATGCCTTCACCCTCTCAATCAATACCCTTCCATATAATTTACCAGGAATACTCAATATATATATATATATATATATATATATATATATATATATATATATATATATATATATATATATATATATATATATATATATATATATATATATATATATATATATATATATATACATATATATATATATATATATATATATATATACATATATATACATACACGTACATATACATATTTATACACATGGACAAATTCATACATGCTGCCCTCAGCCATTCCAGCCGCCACCTCACTACACATGAAAATGGCACCCGCGGAAGGTAGCACTAGGAAAAGACAACAAAGGTCACATTCGTTCACACTCAGTCTCTGACTGTCATGTATAATGCACCGAAACTACAGCTCCCTTCCTACATCCAGGACCCATAAAACTTTCCATGCCCTCGTTCAATCCATTGACAGAACGTCGACCCTGGTATACCACATCGCTCCAATTCACTCCATTGCTTGCACGCCTTTCACCCTCCTGCATGTTCAGGTGCCGATCGCTCAAAATCTTTTTCACTCCATCATTCCACGTCCAATTTGGTCTCCCGCTTCTCCTCGTTCCCTCCACCTCTGACACATATATCCTCTTTGTTAATCTATCCTCACTTATTCCCTCCATGTGTCCAAACCATTTCAACACACCTTCTACTGCTCTCTTAGCCACACCCTTTTTATTACCATACATCTCTCTTAACCTTTCATTGCTTACTCGATCAAACAACCTCACACCACATATTGTCCTCAAACATCTCATTTCAATACATCCACCCTCCGCAAAACCCTCTCTATAGCTCATACCTTGCAACCATATAACAATGTTGAAAAAACCATTCCATCAAACATACCCATTTTTTGCTCTCCGAGATAATGTTCTCACCTTCCACACATTCTTCAACTCTCACAGTACCTTCGCCCCCTCCTCCACCTTATGACTCACCTCCGCTTCCAGGTTCCATCCACTGCTAAGTCCACTCCCAGATATCTAAAACACTTCACTTCCTCCAGTTTTTTCTCCATTCAAACGTACCTCTCAATTGACTTGTCCCTCAACCCTACTCAACCTAATAACCTTGCTCTTATTCACATTTGCTCTCAACTTTCTTCTTTCACACAGTTTACCAAACTAAGTCACCAGCTTCTGCAGTTTTTCACCCTAATCAGAAATCAGCGCTGTATAATCAGCGATCAACAACTGATTCACTTCCAAAGCCCTCTCATCCAGAACAGACTGCATACCTGCACCTCTCTCCAAAACTCTTACATTCACCTCCCTAACCAACCCATCCATAAAAAAATAAAAAAACTATGGTGATCTCACGCACCCCTGCCGCAAACAGACATTCACTGGGAACTAATCACTTACCTCCCTTCCTACATATATACATGCCTTGCATCCTTCCAATAAATTTTACTACTTCTATCAACTTATATCCTTGACAAAACTTTTCACTGCTTCTAGCAACTTACCGCCCAAACCATATACTCTTAAACCCTTCCACAATGCATCTGTATCCACCCTAACTTATGCCTTCCCCTGACGCATAAATGCTACATACAAATCCAAATGTTTTCCTAAGTATTTCTAACATACATTCTTCAAAGCAAACACCTGACCCACACATCCTCAACCACTTCTGAAACCACATTGCTCTTCCCCTGTCTGATTCTCTGTTCATGCCTCCAACTTCTCAATCAATACCCTTCCATTTAATTTCCCAAGAATACTCACCAAACTTATGCTCCTGTATTTTAAACTCATCTTTATCCCCTTTGCCTTTATACAATGCCACCATGCATGCATTCCTCTAATCCTCAGGCACTTTCCCATGATCCATACATACATTGAATATCCTTACCAACCAATCAACAACACAGTCACCCCTTTTTTTGTATAGATTCCACTGCAAAACCTTCCAAACCCGATGCCTTACTGGATCTCATTTTCCGCAAAGCTTTTACTACCTCTTCTCTGTTTACCAAATCATTTTCCTTAACCCTCTCACTTCGCACACCACCCCGACCAAAACACACTATATCTGCCACTCTATCATCAAGCACATTCAACAAACCTTCAAATTATTCACTCGCTCTCCTTCTTATCATCACTACTTGTTATTTCCTCCCCATTCGCCCCCTTCACCGATGTTCCGATTTTTTTCTTTTGTCTTACGCACTTTATTTACCCCCTCCCAAAACATATTTTATTCTTCTAAAATCTAATGATACTCTCTCATCCCAACTATCATTTGTCCTCTTTTTCACCTCTTGCACCTTTTTCTTAACCTCCTGCCGCTTTCTTTTATATATTTCTCAGTCATTTGCACTACTTCCATGCAAAAATCGCCCAAACGACTCCCTCTTCTCTTTCACAATCAATCTTACTTCTTCATCCTACCGCTCACTCCCCTTTCTAATCTGCCCACCTCCCATCTTTCTCATACCACATTCTTCTTTGGCGCAAGCCATCACTGCTTCCCTAAATACATCCCATTCCTCCCCCACTCCCCTTACGTCATTGGCTCTCACCTATTCCATTCTGCATTCAGTCTCTCCTGTTACTTCCTCACATACTTCTCCTTTCCACGCTCTCTTACTCTCACCACTCTATCCTTCCCAACATTCTCTCTTCTTTTCTGAAAATCAAAAGAAATATTCATCTTCGCCTCAACAAGATAGTAATCAGGCGTCTCTGCAGCTGCCAACTCTCAGCACATTAACATCCAAAAGTCTCTCTTTCACGTGTCTATCGATCAACAATTAATGCAATAACGTCCTTTGGCCATTTCTCCTACTTACATACGTATATTTCCTTTTAAACCAGGTATTCCCAATCACCAGTCCTTTTTCAGCACACAAATCCACAAATTCTTCACCATTTCCATTTACAACTCTGAGCACCCTATGTACACCAATTATACATACCCTCAACTGCCACAGTACTCACTTTTGCATTCAAATCACCCATCGCGATAACATGGTCTCGTGAATCATTACCTACTAACACACTCACTCAGCTGCTCCAAAAAAACTTGCCTCTCATGATCTTTCTTCTCAAGACCAGGTGCATAGGCACAAATAATCACCCATCTCTCTCCTTTCACTTTAAATTTTGCCTATATCAATCTCGAGTATACTTACTTTCACTCTATCACATATTCCCACAACTCTTGCTTCAGGAGTAGTGCTACTCCTTCCTTTATTCATGTCGTCTCACTAACCTCTAATTCTACTCCCAAGACATACCAAAACCACTCTTCCCCTTTACCCTTAAGTTCCGATTTCTCAGAGCCAAAACATCAAGGTTTCTTTCCTCAAATATACTACCAATCTCTCCTCTTTTCTCAACTTGGTTTCATCCACATACATGTAGAAACCCCAATCTGATCCTTCGAGGAGGAAAAAAGGAGAGATAGGCAGTATGTTTGAGGAAAGGAACCTGGATATTCTGGCTCTGAGTGAAATGAAGCTAAAGGGTAAATGGGAAGAGTGGTTTCAGAATGTCTTGGGAGTAAAGTCAAAGGTTGGTGAAAGAACAAGAGCAACAGGTGGGAATATGTGATAGAGTGTAAGAAAATAAACTCTAGATTGATATGGGTAAAACTGAAAGTGGATGGAGAGAGACGGGTGATTATTGGTGCATATGCACCTGGGCATGAGAAGAAAGATCATGAGAGGCAAGTGTTTTGGGAGCAGCTGAGTGAGTGTTTTAGTAGTTTTGATGCACGCAAACGGGTTATAGTGATGGGTGATTTGAATGCAAAGTTGAGTAATGTGGCAGTTGAGGGAAAAATTGGTGTACATGGAGTGTTCAGTGTTGTAAATGGAAATGGTGAAGAGCTTGTAGATTTGTGCACTGAAAAAGGACTGATGACTGGGAATACCAGGTTTCAAAAGAGAGATATACATAAGTACACGTATGTAAGTAGGAGAGATGGCCAGAGAGCGTTATTGAATTACATTGTAATTGATAGGCGCGTGAAAGAGAGACTTTTAGATGTTAATGTGCTGAAAGTTGCAACTGGAGGGATGTCTGACCATTATTTTGTGGGGGCGAAGGTGAATATTTGTAGAGGTTTTCGGAAAAGAAGAGAGAATGTTGGGGTAAAGAGAGTGGTGAGAGTAAGTGTGCTTGGGCAGGAGACTTGTGTGAGGAAGTACAAGATGAGACTGAGCACAGAATGGAAAAAAGTGAGAACAAAGGACGGAAGGGGAGTGGGGGAGGAATGGGATGTATTTCGGGAAGTAGTGATGGAGTGCGCAAAAGATGAATGTGGCATGAGAAGCGTGGGAGGTAGGCAGATTAGAAAAGGTAGTGAGTGGTGGGATGAAGAAGTAAGATTATTAGTGAAAGAGAAGAGAGAGGCATTTGGATGATTTTTGCATGGAAATAATGCAAATGAGTGGGACATGTATAAAAGAAAGAGGCAGGAGGTCAAGAGAAAGGTGCAAGAGGTGAAGAAGAGGGCAAATGAAAGTTAGGTTGAGAGAGTATCATTAAATTTCAGGGAGAATAAAAAGATGTTTTGCAAGGAGGTAAATAAAGTGCGTAAGACAATGGAACAAATGGGAACATCAGCAAAGGGAGCTAATGGGGAGGTGATAACAGGTAGTGGTGATGTGAGAAGGAGATGGTGTGAGTATTTTGAAGGTTTGTTGAATGTGTTTGATGATAGAGTAGCAGATATAGGGTATTTTGGTCGAGGCGGTGTACAAAGAGAAAGGGTTAGGGAGAATGATTTGGTAAACAGAAAAGAGGTAGTAAGAGCTTTACGGAAGATGAAGGCCGGCAAGGCAGCGGGTTTGCATGGTATTGCAGTGGAATAAAAGAAAAAAGGGGGTGACTGTGATGATGCTCAGGTTGGTAAGGTTATTTAATGTATGTATGAATCATGGTGAGGTGCCTGAGGATAAGCGGAATGCTTACATAATGCCAATGTACAAAGGAAAAGGGGATAAAGGTGAGTGCGCAAATTACAGAGGTATAAGTTTTTTGAGTATTCCTTGGAAATTGTATGGAAGGGTATTGATTGAAAGGGTGAAGGCATGCACAGAGCCTCAGATTGGGAAAGAGCAGTGTGGTTTCAGAAGTGGTAGAGGGTGTGTGGATCAGGTGTTTGCTTTGAAAAATGTATGTGAGAAATACTTAGAAAAGCAAATGGATTTGTATGTAGCATTTATAGATCTGGAGAAGGCATGTGATAGAGTTGATAGATGATGCTCTGTGGAAGGTATAAAGAATATATGATGTGGGAGGCAAGTTGTTAGAAGCAGTGAAAAGTTTTTATCGAGGATGTAAGGCATTTGTACGTGTAGGAAGAGAGGAAAGTGATTGGTTCTCAGTGAATGTATGTTTGCGGCAGTGGTGTTTGATGTCTCTATGGTTGTTTGATTTGTTTATGGATGGGGTTGTTAGGGAGGTGAATGCAAGAGTTTTGGAAAGAGGGGCAAGTATGCAGTTTGTTGTGCATAAAAGAGCTTGGGAGGTGAGTCAGTTGTTGTTCGCTAATGATACAGCGCTCTTGGCTGATTCATGTGAGAAACTGCAGAGGCTGGTGACTGAGTTTGGTAAAGTGTGTTAAAGAAGAAAGCTGAGAGTAAATGTGAATAAGAGCAAGGTTATTAGGTACAGTAGGGTTGAGGGACAAGTCAATTAGGAGGTAAGTTTGAATAAAAAAAACTGGAGGAAGTGAAGTGTGGGAGTGGATTTGGCAGCGGATGGAACCACGGAAGCGGAAGTGAATCATAGGGTGGGGGAAGGGGCAAAAGTTCTGGGAGCATTGAGGAATGTGTGGAGGTCGAGAACATTATCTCGGAAAGCAAAAATGGGTATGTTTGAAGAAATAGTGCTTTCAACAATGTTATATGGTTGCGAGGCGTGGGATATGGATAGAGTTGTGCGCAGGAGGGTGGATGTGCTGGAAATGAGATGTTTGAGGACAATATGTGGTGTGAGGTGGTTTGATCGTGTAAGTAATGAAAGGGTAAGAGAGATGTGTGGTAATAAAAAGAGTGTGCTTGAGAGAGCAGAAGATGGTGTTCTGAAATGGTTTGGGCACATGGAGAGAATGAGTGAGGAAAGATTGACCAAGAGGATATATCTTTCAGAGGTGGAGGGAACAAGGAGATGTGGGAGACCAAATTGGAGGTGGAAAGATGGAGTGAAAAAGATTTGAAGTGATCGGGGCCTGAACATGCAGGAGGGTGAAAGGCGTGCAAGGAAGAGAGTGAATTGGAACACGATCCACCCACCTACACATGTATATACATACACGTCCACACACGCAAATATACATACCTATGCACCTCAACGTATACATATATATATACACACAGACATACATATTTACACATGTACATAATTCATACTGCCTGCCTTTATTTATTCCCATCGCCACCCAGTCATACATGATGTAACAACCTCCTTCCCCTGCATGTACGCGAGGTAGCGCTATGAAAAGACAACAAACAGTTGTTCACACTCAGTCTCTAGCTGTCATGTATAATGCACCGAAACAACAGCTCCCTTTCCACATCCAGGCCCCAGAGAACTTTCCATGGCTTACTCTGACGTTTCACATGCCCTGATTCAATCCATTGACAGCTCGTTGACCCCGGTATACCACATTGTTCCAATTCACTCTATTCCTTGCACGCCTTTCACCATCCTGAATATTCAGGCTCCGATCGCTCAAAATCTTTTTCACTATATCTTTCCACCTCCAAGTTGGTCTCCCACTTCTCGTTTCCTCCACCTCTAACACATATGTCCTTTTGGTCAATCTTTCCTCACTCACTCTATACATGTGACCAAATCATTCCAAAACACCCTCTTCTGTTCTCTCAACCACACTCTTTCTGTTAACACATATCTCTCTGGCCCTTTTATTACTTACTCGATCAAATCACCTCACACCACATATTGTCCTCAAACATCTCATTTCCAGCACATCCACCCTCCTCCGCATAACTCTATATATAGCCCACGCCTTGCAACTATATAACATTGTTGGATCCACTATTCCTTTAAACATACCCATTTTTGGTTTCCGAGATGATGTATTCGACTTCTAAATATTCTTCAACGCTCCCAGAGCTTTCGCCCCCTCCCCCAACCTATGATTCACTTCCGCCTCCATGGTTCTATCCGCTGCTAAATCCACTCCCAGATATCTAAAACACTGCACTTCCTCCAGTTTTTTTCCATTCAAACTTACCTCCCAGTTGACTTGTCCCTAACCCTAATAACCTTGCTCTTATTCACATTTACTCTCAGCTTTCTTCTTACACACACTTTACCAAACTCAGTCACCAGCTTCTGCGGTTTCTCACAGGAATCAGCCACCAGCGCTGTATCATCAGCGAACGACAACTGACTCACTTCTCAAGCTCTCTCATCCACAACAGGCTGCATACTTGCCCCTCTTTCGAAAACTCTTGCATTCACCTCCCTAAGAACCCATCCATAAACAAATTCATCAACCATGGAGACATCACACACCCCTGCCACAATCCAACATTTACTGAGGACCAATCACTTTCCTCTCTTCCTACACGTACACATGCCTTACATCCTCGATAAAAACTTTTCACTGCTTCTAACAACTTCCCTCCCACACCATACATTCTTAATACATTCCACAGAGCATCTCTATCAACTCTATTATATGACTTCTCCAGATCCATAAATGCTATATATAAATTGAATTACTTTTCTAAGTATATATCACATGTAATATGTGCACTCACTTTTATCTCCTCTGCCTTTGTAAATGGCACTATGCAAGCATTCCGCCAATCCTCAGGCACCTCACCATGAATCATACATACATTACATAACCTTACCGTCTAGTCAACAATAGAGGAACCCCCCCTTTTTAATAAAATCCACTGCCTTCACCCTCTCACTCAATATCATCCAATATAATTACCCAGGAATACTCAGCAAACTTATACCTCTGTAATTTGCGCACTCACTTTATCTCCTTTGCCTTTGTACAATGGCACTATGCAAGCATTCTACCAATCCTCAGGCACCTCACCATGAATCATACATACATTACATAACCTTACCGTCTAGTCAACAATAGAGGAACCCCCCTTTTTAATAAAATCCACTGCAATATCATCCAAACCCGCTGTCTTGCCGGCTTTCATCTTCTACAAAGCATTTGCTACCTCTTCTCTGTTTACCAAATTATTTTCCCTAACCTTCTCACTTTGCACACCACCTCGACCAAAACACCCTATAACTGCCACTCTATCAAACACATTGAACCAACCTTCAAAATACTCACTCCATCTCCTTCTCACATCACCACTACTTGTTATAACCTCCCCATTAGGCTCCTTCACTGAAGTCCCCATTTGTTCCCTTGTCTTAAGCAAATATTTACCTCCTTCCAAAACATCTTTTTATTCTCCCAGATATCTAATGATATTCTCTCACCCCAACTCTCATTTGCTCTCTTGACCTCCTGCTTCTTTCTTTTATACATTTCCCAGTCATATGCATTACTTCACGGAAAAATCGTCCAAATGCCTCTCTCTTCTCTTTCACTAATTATCTTACTTCTTAATCCCACCACTCACTACCCTTTCCAATGTGTTCACTTCCCAAGCTTCTCATGCCACAAGCATCCTTTGCGCAAGCCATCACTCCTTCCATAAATACATCCCATTCCTCCCCACTCCCTTTACGTCCCTTGTTCTCACCTTTTTCCATTCTTTACTCAGTCTCTTTTTGCACTTCCTCACACAAGTCTCCTTCCCAAGCTCACTTACTCTCACCACTCTCTTCAACCCAACGTTCTCTCTTCTTTTCTAAAAACCTCTACGAAACTTCACCTTCGCTTCCACAAGATAATGATCAGACATCCCTCCAGTTGCACCTCCCAGCACATTAATATCCAAAAGTCTCTCTTTCGCGCGCCTACCAGTTGATACGGGTAAAACTGAAAGAGAACGGAGAGAGATGCGTGAGTATTGGTGCCGGCTTTCATGCACATAGGCATGAGGAGAAAGATCTTGAGAGGCAAGTATTTTGGGAGCAGATGAGAGAGTGTGCTAGTAGTTTTGATGCACGAGACCGGGTTATAGTGATGGGTGATTTAAATGCAAAGGTGAGTAATGTGCAAGTTGAGGGAATAATAGGTGTACATGGGGTGTTCATTGTTGTAAGTGGAAATGGTGAAGAGCTTGTAGATTTATGTTCTGAAAAAGGGCTGGTGACTGGGAATACTTGGTTTAAAAAGAGAGATATACGTAAGTAGGCGTATGTAAGTGGGAGATATGGCCATAGAGCGTGACTGGATATATATATATATATATATATATATATATATATATATATATATATATATATATATATATATATATATATATATATATATATATATATTTATTATATTATATA